>NC_134399.1:33498319-33798002 GCF_050003625.1 Haematobia irritans | reverse complement strand
CTACTTGTTTTTTTTGTTTTGTTTTTTAATTTCTTCATCCAAATGAACTTCCAAAGCCATTTAAAATTCATTGGAGATGATTCAAGTTTACACTACTTCCGGATCACAAATTTGGGATCCAAACTACTTATTTGGAAGCTCTATGTTTTGCTGGTTTGGTCATGAAGGAAGAGAGTTTCAGAGTGAAGTCTGTATATTTATAAAAATTACATGTGGTCTCCTCAGTTCATTTCGGATCCCAATAGCTACCTAAAACAAAGCTTAAAAAACTTTGACACTATTGTCATTATTCTAGTTGTTTGCTTTGCAGGTGCTAAAGAAGAATGATAACAACTAACAAAGTTACAGACCGCTCATACACTTCGCTTCACCAACATATTTTCATTCGCCGGTTCTTGTTAGGAAGCTCTCAACTCTAGTCATCGCTATCCTCATTGCTGCTGCCACACCTGTGATGCAAGAGAGTCCAGTACCCCAATTGCCAGGGGCATGCTGTTACAACTCTTGTCGCCACCCCTGTATTATTTGGAATTAAAGTGTAGTCTGTTCTGGTCTTGCTGTTATTCCTGTGATGGCATACTGTCATAGTTTCTCTTGTTGTACTTCTTGTTGGGGTTTCACGTCGCTCCATTTTTTTTTGTGAAACTCAGCAAAGTCTTTATTGCAGTAATTTGTGCACTCAATGGAAAATTGTTAATTAGATTCCTTTTGGCGTGTGATGACTTTGTGTCGGATTTTATCTAGGGAATTTGCTAGGTACTGTTACTCAGCAATGTGCTTACAAAGAGCAATGGATGTAGGTGGCATAAGAAGGGTGTCATGTATGGCAATGATGGAAGTTGAATGAGTGGAAATGGGGGATATGTGAGATCTTTGGCCGGCATAAATCCCAAGAAAAGGTGAGTTATGCGAACCCGCATCACATTTTGCCACATTTGTTAGAATTCTACCCAAAAAGGGAAGATTTTTGACTGTTTGGTAGATTGTTACAATTTTCGAGGTTTTGGTAGATTTTGCAAAATATTCCTCTCCACCTAAGAAGATTTTATACTGAAATAAAATTTTGACAAAACTTCCTAGAGAAATAAACATTTTAACAAAATATCCTGTAGGAATAACACTTTGACAAAATTTTCTGTAGAAATAAAATTTTGAGAACATTTTCTATAGAAATAAAATTTTTACAAAAGTTTCTATAGAATTAAAATTTTGCAAAATTTTCTATAGAAATAAAATTTTGACATAATTTTCTATAGAAATAAAATTTTGACAAAATTAACATAACTATAGAAATAAAATTTTGACAAAATTATCTATAGAAATAAAATTTTGACAAAATTTTCTATAGAAATAAAATTATCTATTATCTACAGAAATAAAATTTTGACAAAATTTTCTATAGGCATAAAATTTTGACAAAATTTTCTATAGAAATAAAATTTTAACAACATTGTCTATAGAAATAAATTTTGACAAAATTTTCTATAGAAATAACATTTTGACAAAATTTTCTGTAGAAATAATATTTTGACAAAATTTTCTATAGAAACAAAATTTGGCAAATTATCTATAGAAATAACATTTTGACAAAATTTTCTATAGAAATAAAATGTTGACAAAATTTTCTATAGAAATAAAATGTTGACAAATTTTCTATAGAAATAAAATATTGACAAATTTTCTATAGAAATATCATTTTGACAAAATTTTCTATAGAAATAAAATTTTGACAACATTTTCTATACAAATAAAATTTTGACAAAATTATCTATAGAAATAAAATTTTGACAAAAATTACTTTAGAAATAAAATGTTGACAAAAATTTCTGTAGAATTAAAATTTTGACAAAATTTTCTATATAAATAAAATATTGACAAAATTTTATATAGAAATAACATTTTCTATGTAGATAAATTTTTGACACAATTTTGACACATTGGTGCTAAGTGGATATTAGAGATATTTGGCCAGCATAAATAAAATTTTGACAAAATTTTCTATTGAAAGGAAACTGCGACAAAATTATCTATAGAAATAAAATTTTGACAATATTTCTATAGATATGAAATTTTCTATAGAAATATCATTTTGACAAAATTTTCTATAGAAATAAAATTTTGACAAAATTATCCATAGAAATAAAATTTTGACAAAAATTTCTTTTGAAATAAAATTTTGACAAAATTTTCTGTAGAACTAAAATTTTTACAAAATTTTCTGTAGAAATAAAATTTTGACAAAATTTTCTATACAAATAAAATTTTGACAAAATTATCTATAGAAATGAAATATTGACAAAAATTTCTATTGAAATAAAATTTTGACAAAGTTTTCTATAGAAATATAATTGTGACAAAATTATCTATAGAAATAAAATATTGACAAAATTTTTGTATAAAAATAGAATTGTAACAAAATTTTCGATAGAAATAAAATTTTGAGAAAATTTTTTATAGAAATAAAATTTTGACAAAATTTTCTGTAGAAATAAAATTTTGAGAAAATTTTCTATAAAATAAATTATTGACAACAATTTCTTTAGAAAAAAAAATTTGACAAATTTTTCTATTTAATTAAATTTTGACAAAATTTTCTGAAGAATTAAAATTTTGACAAAATTTTCTATATAAATAAAATTTTGACAAAATTGTATATAGAAATAAAATTTTCTATAAATATACATTTTTGACACAATTTTGACACATTGGTGCTAAGTGGAAGCCGATCACTTACAGATATTTGGCCAGCATAAATCCAAGACAGGTGAGTTATTCGAATCCGTGTCACAGTTGGTAAAGTTCTACCAGAAATGGTACTGTTTGCTAGGTTGTTAGAATTTTCGAGGTTTTGGTATATTTTGCAAAATATTCCTCTCCACCTGAGAAGATTTTATAGTGAAATAAAATTTTAACAAAACTTCCTAGAGAAATAAACATTTTAACAAAATATCCTGTAGGAATAACACTTTGACAAAATTTTCTGTAGAAATAAAATTTTGAGAACATTTTCTATAGAAATAAAATTTTTATTGTTGTTTTTTTGTTTTTTGATCTCAGCTTAAAGCCATGCATTGACTAAACTACAAGTGTAGCTTAACCAACAGAGGAAAAGTATGCTTGTCAAATTTATTTGGGCAAAGCCCTATAGACTGCAAGATGGTTGGATGTACAGCTGTTTCGGAATTACCACATTCCTCATCAGCATCCTCTACTTGCAGCAAAACTATCAACCAATTATCAGAATAAATTCGGGTAATTCACTCAACCCAACGTGAACTACACTTGAACCTCCCGAAAAAGGGTTTGATAGTCGGCTACTGCCTAAACAAATTTGCCAGCATATCTCTTTTCCTTTGCCAAACTCAAATCATCGATTTGTATGTATTTGGCTGGGTTTGTTTTTGAGAGTGCTTCCTCTATCTTCATTCGTTTTGTTTGTTATTGTTGGCTTCTCTTCAATCGTTATTGTTGTTTTTTTGTTTTTTGATCTCATCTTAAAGCCATGCATTGACTAAACTACAAGTGTAGCTTAACCAACAGAGGAAAAGTATGCTTGTCAAATTTATTTGGGCAAAGCCCTATAGACTGCAAGATGGTTGGATGTACAGCTGTTTCGGAATTACCACATTCCTCATCAGCATCCTCTACTTTTTCGGGAGGTTCAAGTGTAGTTCACGTTGGGTTGAGTGAATTACCCGAATTTATTCTGATAATTGGTTGATAGTTTTGCTGCAAGTAGTGGATGCTGATGAGGAATGTGGTAATTCCGAAACAGCTGTACATCCAACCATCTTGCAGTCTATAGGGCTTTGCCCAAATAAATTTGACAAGCATACTTTTCCTCTGTTGGTTAAGCTACACTTGTAGTTTAGTCAATGCATGGCTTTAAGCTGAGATCAAAAAACAAAAAAACAACAATAACGATTGAAGAGAAGCCAACAATAACAAACAAAACGAATGAAATACAATTTTTACAAAAGTTTCTATAGAATTAAAATTTTGACAAAATTTTCTATAGAAATAAAATTTTGACAAAATTAACATATCTATAGAAATAAAATTTTGACAAAATTTTCTATAGAAATAAAATTTTGACAAAATTATCTGTAGACATAAAATGTTGACAAAATTTTCTGTAAAAATAAAATTTTGGCAAAATTTTCTATAAAATAAAATTTTGGCAAAATTTTCTATAAAATAAAATTTTGACAAAATTTTCTATAAAATAAAATTTTTACGAAAGTTTCTTTAGAAATAAAATATTGACAAAAATTTCTTTAGAAATAAAATTTTTACAAAATTATCTATAGAAATAAAATTTTGACAAAATTTTCTATAGAAATAAAATTTTGACAAAATTTTCTATAGAAATAAAATTTTGACAAAATTTTCTATACAAATAAAATTTTGACAAAATTTTCTATACAAATAAAATTTTGACAAAATTATCTATAGAAATAAAGTTTTGACAAAAATTTCTTTAGAAATAAAAGTTTGACAAAATTTTCTGTAGAATTAAAATTTTGACAAAGTTTTCTATATAAATAAAATAAAGACAAAATTTTATATAGAAATAAAATTTTCTATATAGATAAATCTTTGACACAATTTTGACACATTGGTGCTATGTGGTGCTATGCTGGCCAAATATCTGTAAGTGATATTTGGCCAGCATAAATAAAATTTTGACAACATTTTCTAAAGAAATGAAATTTTGACAAAATTTTCTGTAGAAATAAAGTTTTGACAAAATTATCTATAGAAATAAAATTTTGCCAAAATTATCTATAGGAATAAAATTTTGACAACATTTTCTATATAAATAGAATTTTGAGAAAATTTTCGATATGAATAAAATTTTGTCAAAATTTTCTATAAAAACAGAATTTTAACAAAATTTTCGATAGAAATAAAATTTGGAGAAAATTTTCTATAGAAATAAAATTTTAACAAAATTATCTATAGAAATAAAATTTTGACAAAATTTTCTATAGAAATATAATTTTGACAAAATTTTCTGTAAAAATAAAATTTTGAGAAAATCTTCTATAAAATAAATTTTTTAAAAAATGTTCTACAGAAATAAAATTTTGACAAAATTTTCTATAGAAATGAAATTTTGATAAAATTATCCATTGAAATAAAATTATGAAAAAATTTTCTAGAGAAATAAAATTTTGACAATATTTTCTATAGAAATAAAATTTTGTCAAAATTATCTATAGAAACAAAATTTTGATAAAATTTTCTATAGAAATAAAATGTTGACAAAATTTTCTATAGAAATAAAATTTTGACAACATTTTCTATATAAATTAAATTTTGACAAAATTCTCTATAGAAATAAAATTTTGACAAAATTTTCTAAAGAAATAAAATTTTGACAAAATTTTCTATAGAAATAAAATATTGACAAAAAATGTCTATTGAAATAAAATTTTTGAAAATTTTCTACAGAAATAAAATTTTGACAACATTTTCTATAAAAAGTTTGACACATTGGTGCTAATGGGAGGCCGATCACTTACATAAATTGAACTCAAAAAATCTACGTCTTTTCGCGGAAGCGAATTTTTTGACCTAAGAAGTTTTCTTTTTTTGTTAAAGTTGCTTCTTTACGACAAACATAATTGGTTGGGAACATTCGTGCCAACGGGTCCTTTAAATTTTAACTTTTAACACAAATAGAAAACTTCGTTGGTCAAAATTAGCGTTTAGGAATAAAGATATATTTTGTTTTATTGGTGTGTAGACGAAGTATAACTCAAAGAAAATACACCGGGTTCGCGGACCTATTGGACCATCTTAGCTACAAACGTGCCACTCATTTTATGCGTCCATACTTTTTGTGTCAATAAATGCCGTGTTTTTCATGTTTATACCACATTTTTTAAATTAATGCTCTAACAAAATTCTTAACGGTAATACTGCATCTAACCCAGTACGACATCTCTAGAACCTAACCCATTATGCTCTCAACATTATTTGCGTCTCATCAGCCAAATTGTTGGCACCCTTTCAAAATCTCTCCATTTGTGCAACTTGCTCTCCACTTAGATTCTTGTGCATATTTCCATGGACTTACTGAATGCATCAGACCTAATAGTTTCAGTAGTAGTTGGCTTCATTCGGAGTGTTAAGGATAAGAATGGTGCTGGTGATGGGGGGGCAGTAGAGGTGGCAGTGATGACTTAATTGGAATTGAATGAAAACTTTCGAAAAAGACCAAGCAACGTTCAGGCTTTCAGATTTAGTGAAGCTTTAAATTGACTTAAAATCCTTTAATTGATAGCATTTCGAGGCTAACACTAAGGGATTTCATTTGAAAGTGGCCCAAACCATGATGGTTTGAATAAGCAAAGTCCAGTCTCTAGGTGGCCATTATGCTGAATTAAATCTGCAAAACAAAAATACACAGATTAGTGTTGCAAGGGCAAATGGATAAGAGTAGGGTATTTAAGTAAATTACAATGCTTCTCAAACTATGAATTCAGTTCAGTTCTAAATTTGGGGGAAAATGGAAAACGGAAGAAAATTCACAAAGCTTTGAGTTATAGAAAATTCGCAAAATTGGATTCGCGTGACAAGCGAATATAGAAACCCTCTTCAAAAGTCTCAACGATTTAACGACGGGTTTTCCCGACCTTTGGCTAGGGTTAGACACTCGGGATCGGGGTACGCCACAGAAATTTATTCTACGGACTGAGATAAGGAGAAACCACGATTTTAAGGTAATAGGACAGTTATATGGGGGCTATATACACTCAATAAAAAGTGAAACCTCTATTTCACTAAAGCCAGTTTAACTTTTTTTAAGTTCATGGAATTATTATGTTTGGAGAAAGTTTCCTTAAGTCTAATCATTTTTTGAGTACGCTAGTTAAACGAACAATTTTAAACTCCAATATTTTCCTTCCAACTACAAAATTTTTTTTAACAAGGGAAAAAAATAATTATGTCTAATAAATTTTCTTAAATTTGTCGAAAAATATTAACTTATTTTGTTTTGTTTGATATCGGCGTGATGTCAATGTTTGTAAAACGGTTTAGTTAAACTTCTCTAAAAATAATCTAAATTTTCTAAAATTTTTCTTCGAGGTTTTTTCAGTGTATAATTATGGACGTATGTGGGGTTCATTTTATATGGGGGCTATATATAATTATGGACGTATATAGACCAATTTTAGCATGAATGTTAGAGACCATACACCACGTACCAAATTTAAACCGGATCGGATAAAATTTTCTCCTCCAAGAGGATTCGCAACCAAAATCTGGGGATCAGTTTATATTGGGCCTATATATAATTATGGAACAATATGGGTGTTAGAAGTCATGTAATAACACAATGTATCAAATATCAACCGGATCGGATGAATTTTGCCCCTCCAAGCGGCTCCGCAAACCAAATCTGGGGGTCGGTCTATATGGAGGCTATACGTAAAAGTGGTCCAATATGGCCCATTTGCAATACCGTCGGACCTACATCAATAACAACTACTTGTGCCAAGTTTCAAATCGATAGCTTGTTCTTTCGGAAGTTAGTGTGATTTACACAGACGGACGGGTATACATCGTTAGATCGACCCAGAATATATATACTTTATATTAAACGGAATGACAAAGTTAATATACCCAACATCCTGTGATGGAGGGTATAAAAATTGAAGCAAAGATTGTAAACTTTCTTTTAATTAAAATGTCATTACTTTAAAGAAATTTGTCCTTAATATTGTGTAAATTGTTCATTCTTATATTTAATTTGTGAAATCTTCAATACCACGTAAATATTATTTTTGTGTAGAGTAGTAGGCAGATAGTATGCCAATAAATTGTTTTCCATAATTATTTTTACCAAAGACAACCAAATAAGATAATTGGTCCAAAATCCTAAAATGGTCTTATCCCCTAATCATATTTTCATAAATCCCATATGCAAACTTCCAAGCTAATGTCTTAAAAATTAGGAAATTAAAAAACCACAATAATAGAAATGCTACAGAGTGCACATAATAGCCAACCGAAAAGTCTAAAGCTGATTTCTTTCCAAGAATAAGATTAAAAAAATAAAGCGGCAACAAGACAAAATAAAATTTTCAGCACGATGAATTAGTCATTTTGTGGCAGTGATGCATGCAACACTAATGCCTGGTTAAGTTGCAGGATCCAGACATTCAAGCAGTCAGGCAGCCACCAGACAACAAGCAACCACCAGCGAAACAAGCAACCATAATGCCCCCCCCCCTCTCCTTTCCAAAGGATACGGAAGGATGCATCGTCATTATTATCAGCATTACCATTATCATGGTGTGGTCTAACCCAACAAATGTGGAGAGAAGTGAAAGTGCAGCAGCACAATTGTGGTAATACAGAATCCCCCGGCACACACTCTAACACTTGTATGGTCGTATCTACAGAATTTGAACCAAAATGGCGTATTATGTGGTGTGGCATTTGAGGCTGCTGGCCCCAACGAAACAGTGGGGACTCTCTCTCTCACAAAATCTCTTGAAAAGTTCAACCATACTAAAAGATATGGTTGAACATTTTTCATGCACTTTTGAGCAAATTAGATTTTATCCTAATTAAATTTTACACTAGAGTAACAGAAAACAAGGAGGCAAGTAACTTCATACACTCCCCTTCCCGGCATCAATTCAAGACCCTTGAAATTGTCTAACAAACGACCAAAGCTGTGTTCAACGTTCTTGGGTTGGTGGTGGCGGTATTCGAATTAGAGTTCAGACTTTACTGAGTAGCAATGTTAGAAGTCTTCAGGTCCTATCATTCAGGCCAAATACACATTCCCAGCAACCCAACATTCCATATACATTCTCCCTCAGCTTTACACCCAATTGGATAACTATTCTAGTCAATTGTCTACGGGATAGATCATCTCTGTTGTAGTTTTTTTAAGCTTCAGACATAGCCAAAGCAATATCATCATGGGTAATAACCACCCAAGTTAATAACGGCAAAAGTTTTCCATTACCACTCATTACATTCCTGCACATGGGAGCTTTACATTACACACACACACACACAGCAACAACATTGTAAGGTTATTTGAATTTCATCTAACCCGCAATGGCAGATACCATACCAATGAGGTGAAATATGGAGCAATCATAAAGAAATTTTGATTAAAATTGGTCCGGAGAATATTTCTGTAATTTTCTCAAAATTTTATTTTTATAAAAATATTTTGGAAAAATTTTATTTTTATAGAAAATTTCGTTAGAATTTTATTTCTATAGAAAATTTTGTCAAAATTTTATTTCTATAGACAATTTTGTCAAAATTTTATTTCCTTGGAAATTTTGTCCAAATTTTATTTCTATAAAAAAATTTTCTAAAAATTTTATTTCTATAGAAAATTTTGTCAAAATTTTATTTCAATAGAAAATTTTGTCAAAATTTTATTTCAATAGAAAATTTTGTCAAAATTTAATTTCTGCGGAAAATTTTTTCACACTTTTATTTCTATAGAAAATTTTGTCAAAATTTTATTTCTACAGAAAATTTTGCCAAAATTTTATTTCTATAGAAAATTTTGTTAAAATTTTATTTCTATCAAAAACTTTGTCAAAATTTTATTTCTTTCGAAAATGTAATCAAAATTTTATTTCTACAGAAAATTTTGTTAAAATTCTATTTCTATAGAAAATTTTGCAAAATTTTATTTCTATAGAAAATTTTGTCAAAATTTTATTACTATGGAAAATTTTGTCAAAATTTTATTTCTATAGAAAATTTTGTCAAAATTTTATTTCTATAGAAAATTTTGTCAAAATTTTATTTCTATAGAAAATTTTGTCAAAATTTTATTTCTATAGAAAATTTTGTCAAAATTTTATTTCTATAGACAATTTTCTCAAAATGTTATTTCTATTGCAAATTTTCTCAAAATTTTATTTCTATTGCAAATTTTGTCAAAATTTTATTTCTATAGAAAATTTTATCAAAATTCTATTTCTATAGAAAATTTTGTCTAAATTTTATTTCTATAGAAAATTTTGTCAACATTTTATTTCTGTCGCAAATTTTGTCAAAACCATCTTGCAGTCTATAGGGCTTTGCCCAAATAAATTTGACAAGCATACTTTTCCTCTGTTGGTTAAGCTACACTTGTAGTTTAGTCAATGCATGGCTTTAAGCTGAGATCAAAAACAACAATAAAATGTTATTTCTATAAAAAATGTTGTCAAATTTTTATTCCTATGGCAAATTTTGTCAAAATTTTATTTCTATCGACAAATTTGGCAAAATTTTATTTCTATAGAAAATTTTCTCAAAATTTTATTTCTATAGAAAATTTTGTCAAAATTTTATTTATATAGAGAATTTTGTCAAAATTTTATTTCCTTGGAAATTTTGTCCAAATTTTATTTTTATAAAAAAATTTTCTAAAAATTTTATTTCTATAGAAAATTTTGTCAAAATTTTATTTCAATAGAAAATTTTGTCAAAATTTTATTTCAATAGCAAATTTTGTCAAAATTTAATTTCTACAGAAAATTTTTTCACAATTTTATTTCTATAGAAAATTTTGTCAAAATTTAATTTCTAGAGAAAATTTTGTCAAAATTTTATTTCAATAGAAAATTTTGTCAAAATTTTATTTCAATAGCAAATTTTGTCAAAATTTAATTTCTACAGAAAATTTTTTCACAATTTTATTTCTATAGAAAATTTTGTCAAAATTTAATTTCTAGATAAAATTTTGTCAAAATTTTATTTGTATAGAAAATTTTGTCAAAATTTGATTTCTATAGAAAATTTTGTTAAAATTTTATTTCTATCGGAAGATTTGTCAGAATATTATTTCTATCAAAAACTTTGTCAAAATTTTATTTCTATCGAAAATGTTATCAATGTTAGGTTAGGTTAGGTTAGGTGGCAGCCCGATGTATCAGGCTCACTTAGACTATTCAGTCCATTGTGATACCACATTGGTGAACTTCTCTCTTATCACTGAGTGCTGCCCGATTCCATGTTAAGCTCAATGACAAGGGACCTCCTTTTTATGGCCGAGTCCGAACGGCGTTCCACATTGCAGTGAAACCACTTAGAGAAGCCTTTGTAGTGTATTAGGAAAAGACTGATCCAGCTAAAGATCAAGTACCAAATAACGCTGATGAAGTCAGACGATTTGTAGCCTTTTGTAATTATTATAGGCGCTTTATACCGAACTTTGCCGATAAAGCAAAATGCTTGAATATGCTTTTGAAAAAGAATCAGAAATTCGAATGGACTTTACAGTGCCAAAATGCAATTGAAACTTTAAAAACAAAAGACGCATCTAATTATGCTTTGGGAGCAGTTCTGTCTCAAGGAGTAATTGGCAGCGATTTACCAATTTCATACGCCAGCGCTACTCTATCAAAACATGATTTAAATAAACCAGTGTTAGAAAAGGAACTCCTTGCCATTCATTGGGGAATAAATTTCTTTAGACCCTATTTATATGGCAGAAGGTTCTATGTGGTCACAGATCACAGGCCTTTAGTATCTCTTTTTACGCACAGTAATCCATCGTCAAAAATGACACGGATAAGAATGGATTTGAGCGATTATGACTTCGAAATAATTTACAAGAATGGAAAAATGAACACGAATGCCGATGCGTTATCTAGAATAGTTTTAAATAGTGACGCCCTAAAAGCTATGATTCCGGATAAAGTTGAAAATGAAAGAAGGATATTAGCTATCACTAGAAGCATGCAGAGGAAAACTGCACATGGGAAAAACACTGACATGAGTACCGCAGCAAGTACCACGATGTTAAAGCCTGATCAACTTTACATTTGGGAGTGTACTTCTGTAGCGGATATAAAAAACTTGATGAAACTTAAATTTGTACCTCTAGAGGAAAATAGGAAAACAAAGATAGAAGTTGGAAAATACGAAATTATTGTAAGATGCAGCGATAATCCATCTGACTTACGAGCGAGTTTGGAGAAGCTGACGTCGTTGATGCGTGATCATAAGATACGCGAATTAGCTCTGAGCAGAAACGATAATATTTTTAAAACCATGGCTATGGAAGAATTTAAAATAATATTTACAAAAATGCAGAAACATATGAAAACGGATTTGAAAATTTTAATATACGATGAACCGAAAAGAATACATTGTAAAGATACACAACTGAAACTAATAGATGAGTTTCATAACTCAACACATGGAGGACACTTAGGTGTCAGAAAAACAACCCTAAAAATTAAACAGAGATATATTTGGAGAAATATGTACAAGATGATAAAAGGCTTTGTCCTAAATTGCCCGCAATGCAAAATGAATAAACAGACAAGACACACGAAAGAACAATTTACACTTACCAATACACCAACAACTAGTTTTGAAACTGTTTCCATTGATACAGTAGGACCGTTGAGGTTATCGAATCATTATCGGTATATTCTCACGATTCAATGTGATTTGACAAAATATATTGTAGCGATTCCAATGGAATCAAAGGATGCGAAAACTGTAGCAAGAACGTTAGTCGAACACTTCATACTAATTTATGGGAATTTCAAAATTTTGAAAGCTGATAAGGGCACTGAATTTACCAATCAATTAATGGCAGAGGTATGTAGATTGTTGAGGATAAAACAAATTTTTAGTGCTCCATATCACCATGAAACCTTAGGTTCGATAGAAAGAAATCATAGGGTACTTAACGAATTCTTATTAAATTTCTCCAAAAATGATGAGTGGGATACTTGGATTCCTTATTTTACTTTTGCCTACAATACGTCACCGCATATAGATACAGGTTATTCACCTTATGAACTAATATTTGGAAAACTTCCTTCCTTACCCAACGATGAAATAAATAAAACTACACCCAGGGAAGGAATATGATCACCTCAAACATATTTTAAGAGCAAAATGTTATTTTTGGGTGGTGACCATGTAACATGGTTTTCGCAACCATGTTATTTTCTCGGAAATTATGCATCTGATTTCGGCAAGCAGGTTATATTTGACGAGAAAATAACATTTTAGTGACAAACATGTTACATGGTCACCATACAAAAATAACATTTTGCTCTTGAAACATGTTTGAGGTGATCATATTCCTTCTCTGCGTGTAGCCAATTTTACAACACTGATGATTATGTTGCTGAATTAAGGCACAGGTTAAAATTTTCTCTCGAAAGAGCTAAAGATTTATTAGAAAAAACTAAAATAAAAAGGGTACTCCAAGATGAGTCATCAAATTCACTAAATTTGAAAGTAGGAGACCTCGTTCTTTTGAGAACAATGAATAGGAAGAAAAATCAACCGCCATATCATGGCCCATATAAGATACTAGTTAGAGATGGAGTAAACTCAATTTTAGATATTAATGGAATAAAGAAGAAGTACCATAACAATATGTTTAAAAAATGGAATGTATAGAATTGATAAATAATTGAAATGTATGTATTACACAATAAAAAATAATTGAATTGTAATAAAAAAAATTCACTGAATTGTTAGTATGCTATGTATATATTGATAGGATTTTTAAAAAATAATTTTTGGACATAAAAATTATTTTTTTTTCCAAAGGGTGAGGGTGTAGTGTATTCGGTACATTAGTTTTAAGCCAGCTGTTCAATAGTTTAAGTTACATTGTAATTCAAACAGCTGTTTAGTAATAAGTAATAGAACATATGATTAGATATAAGGATTGTTGTTTATTTTTAAGGATATGTTTGAAAAAAGAAAACAAAATAAGAAATGCCGTTATCTTTGTATAAAAGATCAAGAAAAATTAAATAAAGGAACATTCAGTTTTGAAAGCCTAAACCGGCATTTTCATTTAAACCAA
This sequence comes from Haematobia irritans, assembly GCF_050003625.1. NCBI lineage: Eukaryota > Metazoa > Arthropoda > Insecta > Diptera > Muscidae > Haematobia > Haematobia irritans. The sequence continues at coordinate 33,784,177 of NC_134399.1, read as the reverse complement.
AGGAAAGACTTGAAGTGGCACTGAATCTGTGCCTGCAAGTAAATAAACAACATTTTCTGCCCGTGGCGTTTGTAAGCGCCGGCAAAAACCAATAGGCAGGCACAATAAATTCATAAACATTAAACATCATCCACAACACAAACAATTCAAATCCACAAACATTACACCTTGAAACCCTCAGAAATGTCACCAGCATTACTGAGGTGGGATAATCCACCGCTGAAAAACTTTTTAGTGTTCGGTCGAAGCAGGAATCGAACCCACGACCTTGGTTATGTAAGGCGGGCATGCTAACCATTGCAACACGGTGTTATCAAACTATTATTTCTTTAGAAAATATTGTCAAAATTTTATTTCTATAGAAAATTTTGTAAAAAAAATTTTCCCAAAATGTTATTTCTATAGAAAATTTTCTCAAAATTTTATTTCTATTTATTTGAACAATAAAAATCCGAACGACAAAATGGACATAAAACAAAATTTTTGAATAGGTTTAGATTGGTATTTGTATATATATATTGGTTGCCTTTGGTACGAATTATGGTCTTTAGATAATAAAGCCATCATACGCTACGCAAAAGTGATATTTTTATCCATTCCCAGCCAGCGTTGCCATTTTGGTCCGATCGGACCAAAATTGGTCCAAAAGATTTATAATTTTTAAATTTGGTCCGATGGTCGGACCAAACGAAATTTAACCCATTTTGGTCCATTTTCATAAATTTGGTCAAATTTATGAATATTTTGTAGTACGAGTATTTAAAATTTTTATCACATATTCAATAGTATATATGCACTGAAAAAATATTCTCGTCAGGCCAAAAATTTCATGTCTTTAAAATACGAATGCGATTTTTGCTTAGCATAGAAGACTCATTTCTCTGACATAAAGTTTTTTTGTCCAAAATTCGGAAATGCTTTTAAAGGTAGAATTACATACCATGCGTTCAATGCGTCCGATGATTGAAGAGTTGAAATTTCTCTTTGAAATCAAAAGCTCGAATAGTCTGCCGCAAACAGAAACAAATCAACCCTTCCATCAACGCACGGATTTACACATGGTGTGTAATTCAATCTTAACACTTTATTTTAAAGACGTTTTTTTATTGGAAACATAAAATAATTTTCACTTTTAGTCGAGTCATTAAAAAAAACTGGAATAATTAATAAATTAAAATTCGTTTTCTAGAATCAAGTACGCAAAACTTAAATTTACAAGTGAATTGTGACGTAAATGTGTTCAATTTTCCGCTTCTTTGGCTCAGAATAAATACCAAAATCAATGGTGAAAAGACAATACCTTTGGAACCGTAAATGCTTTTTTCAAGAGTGGGATTAGATACCATTTCAATCACAGAAAATCGAATAAAAATTTCGCGTATTAGGTCTGGGGTAAGTTTTTATATCTTTTTGGACAATTTTAACCCCTAAAGGTGTGTACTATGTTCGTTTTTCGAGTTGAAAATCACTATATTTTACTTTTCCTGAAATAATCAAAATTATAAATGAAAACAAACATATTCCCGTAAAGTCATGCCGAAATCTATAGGAACAAGAAATTGCGCATCAATTGAGTTAATTTATCTGCTTTATATTGCATTGTTTTAGTAAAGTAACCGCGAAAATTTCAACTCGAAAAGCGAACATAGTACTTACCTTAAACTCGAATGTGGAATAGTAGGATTGAAAATTTGGAAATCTATTGTATTCTCTCAAGAAGTATAATCGGGAGAATCTTCATGGGACAATGCCAATAAAAATCAAATGCGTGACTGTTGTGGTCTTTAACTACCTCTAAGTTGAATGTTTAAGTCAAATTTTTGTAATTGACTTTAAAATTCGACCTTTTCAAAAAGGCATTTTTTTTTCAAGTTTTAAAAAAGTTGAAAAGTCATGTCGACCGCTATGGTAGATCAACTTTTTTTAATAAAAGCACTATGTACAACAATAACATATTTTTTAAGGTATTTTTCTTCGAAATTGGAAATTTGGTCCGCTGGAGGGAATTTTGGTCTGATTTTGGAAAAAATATGGTCCAAAATACAATTTCGTTGTGGCAACGCTGTTCCCAGCGAAGAGCTCGACACGTGGCTATCTTTTAATGCCAACCTTACCCCTCAAAATGTTACGGTGCGGAGTCAGATTAAGGTTACCACTCGAGCTCAAAATAATCTACCAAAATTTGGAGACAATTTTTTGAAAAGAACTACCAAACCAAACAATCTTATTTTGTCAAAATTTTATTTCTATAGAAAATTTTGTTAATATTTTATTTCTATAGAAAATTTTGTCAGAATTTTATTTTTATAGAAAATTTTGTCAAAATTTTATTTTTATAGAAAATTTTGTTAAAATTTTAGTTCTATAGAATATTTTGCCAAAATCTTTTTTCTATAGAAAATTTAGTCGAAATCTTTTTTCTATAAAAAAATTTTCTTAAAATTTTATTTCAATAGAAAATTTTGTCAATATTTTATTTCTATAGAAAATTTTGTAAAAATTTTATTTTTATAGAAAATTTTGTCAAAATTTTATTTTTATAGTAAATTTTGTCAAAATTTTATTTTTATAGAAAATTTTGTCAAAATTTTATTTCTATAGAAAATTTTGTCAAAATTTTATTTCTATAGAAAATTTTGTCAAAATTTTATTTCTATAGAAAATTTTGTCAAAATTTTATTTCTATAGAAAATTTTGTTAAAATTTTAGTTCTATAGAATATTTTGCCAAATTTTTTTTTCTATAGAAAATTTAGTCGAAATCTTTTTTCTATAGAAAATTTTGTCAAAATTTTATTTGTATACGAAATTTTCTCAACATTTTATTTCTATAGAAATTTTTCTTAAAATTTTATTTCTATAGAAAATTTTGTTAATATTTTATTTCTATAGAAAATTTTGTAAAAATTTTATTTTTATAGAAAATTTTGTCAAAATTTTATTTTTATAAATTAATGGTTCTTCAAGCTCGAGGTCTTTTTAAATATTTTATTTATTATTCCCAATATTTCGCGATTACGATATTGAATCGCTTCCTCAGGGGTCTACAATAGATTTATAGAAATTACATTTCATAAATATCACAGTATTAAACATTTAATAATTTAAATAAGTGTAAATCTTAATTACTTTTAGTTAATAATCTCAAATGGTATTATAGGATAATATAATTATACAAAAATCGGACAGACATATCTTAATCTCATTTTTCAAGTATCAGGCGAACAGAAAAATTAAAACAGCAACACAACCAATGACTTACATGTATAGTATCCACAACACAAAATACTTAAAGCTACTGTAGATTCACTACCCTCGTCAGCTGTCTGTATTGCACTGAGTTGTTTTTACTATTGCACGATGATCACTACCATGTATTTGTTGTTTCCTTTTCCGAAGCAAATGCCTGTAACAGTGAGCGATGATTTCTGTATCAACTTTGAAGTTCATTCGTTTACTTGCAGGTACATTGTTTATGTGAAGTGTTTCTAGTGTAAACCTTTTGCTGTAATTATTCTCTCTTTCTAATATTCTTACGTCGTCAAAGTTTGGGGTATGATTGTTTCTCGCACAGTGGTCTGCTAGTGCCGTTTTTGTGGTATTCGAGTTGGTGCGTAATTTAATATCCGATTTATGTCCTGAAATTCTTGTTTTTAATTTGTTTTTGGATGTTCCTACATAAACTTTTTCACATTTTTCTTTATTATTTCCACCGCACGGTATTTCATAAATCGTATTATGTTTTTCCATAGTGGGGATCTTGGTTTTCATGTTGGAAAATAATTTTTTGAGAGTATTGTTTGACTTGTGTGCTAAAGTGTATTGTCCTTTATCAAAGATTTCAGAGTTTGTAATTCGTTCTGATAATTTGTTGACATATACTAGTGACTTGTATATTGTTTCCTCGTTTTTATTTTCGTTTTGTTTTTTCCCCTCCGGTTTAAATTGTGATATTAAGTCATTAATTAAATATTTTGGAAAATTATTGTTGTGTAGAATATCTCTAATAATGGATTTATTTTTAGAATGATATTCTTTGTCACTTACGTTTAACACCCTGTTTATAAGATTTTTTGCTGTGTTAATCACTATCCTTTTTGGGTGTTGTGAAAAATAATTCATTATTCTCCCCGATGCTGTTGGTTTTTGGTACCAATCTAAACCAAGTTTATAATTTTCCTTCCTGATAACCAGCGTGTCTAAGTATGGAATTCTGCCGTTTTTCTCTATTTCTACCGTGAATTTTATGCTATTATGGAAGCCATTTAATGTTGTCAAGATCTCATGTATTGCACCTTCCCGAACCACAGCAAATATATCGTCCACATATTTCGTCAAGATTTTTGGTTTTGTTGTCAAGTTTTCCATGCAGTTGTCCAGTAAATGTTCCATAACTATATCAGCTACAATATGTGAAGCAGATGATCCCATCGGCAGTCCTCTCTTTTGTTTATATGTTTTGTCTTCATACGTAAAGTATCTATTCTCCACTATGCAGAATTTTAAAATTTTCATAAATATATTCTTTGTAAGTCTAGTATGGCCCTCCAATTCTTGCCATCTACTTTCGATGATTTTTAAAGCTAAGTCAACCGGTACACTTGGGAATAGGGACACAACGTCAAAAGATACTAATTTTTCATCCTCCTTGATAGTCAGGTTCTTGATCTTATTTTTAAATTGCAGGGAGTCCTTTATATTGTACTTCGAGTCCTGTGTTAAAATTTTTAAAAGGTTTCCAATGTACTTGCAGAGATTGCTCGAAGGTGAATCTATAGATGAGCAAATTGGTCGTAATGGATAACCATCTTTATGTGTTTTTGGCAAGCCATAAATCCTTGGTGCTGTAGCTACGTCCATTTTTAGTCGCTTTTTCTCTGCAGGCGAAATCATGTTGTTTCTGTCCAGTTCCTCCACTAATTCGTTATTTTTTCTTTGCAACGATGTCGTTGGATCCTTGTTGATTCTTTGATACATCATCATGTCGCTTATAATATTCATCATTCTCATTTATTTTTATAGAAAATTTTGTCAAAATTTTATTTATATAGAAAGTTTTGTCAAAATTTTATTTCTACAGAAAATTTTGTCAAAATTTTAGTTCTATAGAATATTTTGCCAAAATCTTTTTTCTATAGAAAATTTTGTCGAAATCTTTTTTCTATAGAAAATTTTGTCAAAATTTTATTTGTATAGGAAATTTTCTTAAAATTTTATTTCTATAGAAATTTTTCTTAAAATTCTATTTCTATAGAAAATTTTGTTAATATTTTATTTCTATAGAAAATTTTGTAAAAATTTTATTTTTATAGAAAATTTTGTCAAAATTTTATTTTTATAGAAAATTTTGTCAAAATTTTATTTCTATAGAAAATGTTGTTAAAATTTTAGTTCTATAGAATATTTTGTCGAAATCTTTTTTCTATAGAATATTTTGTCGAAATCTTTTTTCTATAGAAAATTTTGTCAAAATTTTATTTCTATAGAAAATTTTGTCAAAATTTTATTTCTATAGAAAATTTTGTCAAAATTTTATTTCTATAGAAAATTTTGTCAAAATTTTATTTGTATAGGAAATTTTCTCAAAATGTTATTTGTATAGGAAATTTTCTCAAAATTTTATTTCTGTAGAAATTTTTTTCAAAATTTTATTTCTACAGATAATTTTGTCAAAAGTTTATATCTATAGAATTCGTAATTCGTTCTGATAATTTGTTGACATATACTAGTGACTTGTATATTGTTTCCTCGTTTTTATTTTCGTTTTGTTTTTTCCCCTCCGGTTTAAATTGTGATATTAAGTCATTAATTAAATATTTTGGAAAATTATTGTTGTGTAGAATATCTCTAATAATGGATTTATTTTTAGAATGATATTCTTTGTCACTTACGTTTAACACCCTGTTTATAAGATTTTTTGCTGTGTTAATCACTATCCTTTTTGGGTGTTGTGAAAAATAATTCATTATTCTCCCCGATGCTGTTGGTTTTTGGTACCAATCTAAACCAAGTTTATAATTTTCCTTCCTGATAACCAGCGTGTCTAAGTATGGAATTCTGCCGTTTTTCTCTATTTCTACCGTGAATTTTATGCTATTATGGAAGCCATTTAATGTTGTCAAGATCTCATGTATTGCACCTTCCCGAACCACAGCAAATATATCGTCCACATATTTCGTCAAGATTTTTGGTTTTGTTGTCAAGTTTTCCATGCAGTTGTCCAGTAAATGTTCCATAACTATATCAGCTACAATATGTGAAGCAGATGATCCCATCGGCAGTCCTCTCTTTTGTTTATATGTTTTGTCTTCATACGTAAAGTATCTATTCTCCACTATGCAGAATTTTAAAATTTTCATAAATATATTCTTTGTAAGTCTAGTATGGCCCTCCAATTCTTGCCATCTACTTTCGATGATTTTTAAAGCTAAGTCAACCGGTACACTTGGGAATAGGGACACAACGTCAAAAGATACTAATTTTTCATCCTCCTTGATAGTCAGGTTCTTGATCTTATTTTTAAATTGCAGGGAGTCCTTTATATTGTACTTCGAGTCCTGTGTTAAAATTTTTAAAAGGTTTCCAATGTACTTGCAGAGATTGCTCGAAGGTGAATCTATAGATGAGCAAATTGGTCGTAATGGATAACCATCTTTATGTGTTTTTGGCAAGCCATAAATCCTTGGTGCTGTAGCTACGTCCATTTTTAGTCGCTTTTTCTCTGCAGGCGAAATCATGTTGTTTCTGTCCAGTTCCTCCACTAATTCGTTATTTTTTCTTTGCAACGATGTCGTTGGATCCTTGTTGATTCTTTGATACATCATCATGTCGCTTATAATATTCATCATTCTCATTTATTTTTATAGAAAATTTTGTCAAAATTTTATTTATATAGAAAGTTTTGTCAAAATTTTATTTCTACAGAAAATTTTGTCAAAATTTTAGTTCTATAGAATATTTTGCCAAAATCTTTTTTCTATAGAAAATTTTGTCGAAATCTTTTTTCTATAGAAAATTTTGTCAAAATTTTATTTGTATAGGAAATTTTCTTAAAATTTTATTTCTATAGAAATTTTTCTTAAAATTCTATTTCTATAGAAAATTTTGTTAATATTTTATTTCTATAGAAAATTTTGTAAAAATTTTATTTTTATAGAAAATTTTGTCAAAATTTTATTTTTATAGAAAATTTTGTCAAAATTTTATTTCTATAGAAAATGTTGTTAAAATTTTAGTTCTATAGAATATTTTGTCGAAATCTTTTTTCTATAGAATATTTTGTCGAAATCTTTTTTCTATAGAAAATTTTGTCAAAATTTTATTTCTATAGAAAATTTTGTCAAAATTTTATTTCTATAGAAAATTTTGTCAAAATTTTATTTCTATAGAAAATTTTGTCAAAATTTTATTTGTATAGGAAATTTTCTCAAAATGTTATTTGTATAGGAAATTTTCTCAAAATTTTATTTCTGTAGAAATTTTTTTCAAAATTTTATTTCTACAGATAATTTTGTCAAAAGTTTATATCTATAGAAAATTTTTAAAAAATTTTATTTCTATAGAAAATTTTGTCAAAATTTTATTTCTATATTGTCAAAATCTTGTTTCTATAGAAATTTTTCTCAAAATTTTATTTCTATATATAATTTTGTTAAAATTTTATTTCTGTAGAAAATTTTGTCAAAATTTTAGTTCTATAGAAAATTTTGTCAAAATTTCTATAGAAATGTTTTTCAAAATTTGTTGCAAAATCCACAAAAACATCAAGAATTTTATCAATCTATCAATTAGTAAAAAATCTACCTTTTTTATTATAAAGCGATTTTCGATTAATGGTATTTGTTTTTGTTCTCTAATTCCGAAATGTAAATGGCACCCTATTCTTATATCGAGATTGTGGTATTCAAGTATTTCGTGACGGTAACATTCGTAATGGTACAATAATTCCCCTTTCCCAGGAATAACAACCATATTGTGCTAGAAATTTATACACTGCTGTAGTACTGCATGTAATTTTTAGTGAGACAATGATTTTGTATTAGGTATTAGAATTCTAGAATCTAAGGACGAACACAGCCACTCCCAACCAACTTTCCTCGTTTGTTTTCATGACTTCAACTATGAATTTGCATGGATGTGCAGCCACAGCGGCCCGACTTTCACATATACAACCAAAGAGAACACGAGCACTAAAGTTGATTGTTGCTGCTCTTTTGTTAGTCCTTGAAAGTCTAGGTCTGTGTAAAAAGTCGGTAAAATTATTTCGTTTTTCAATGAGCTTGTGTGGATGTGTGTGTGTTTAAATGTCTATGAGCACAAACACAGTATCCTTGCTCTCATTCAGCTACACATACATACATAGCCAACTTATATTTCATTATTTTTTAACAACACAATATAGAGCTACTACTATGCCAAATACATATATCCGTATATGTGAATGAATGCACATATACAATAAGTATATATGTGCGAGTGTGTACATTTCGGTTTGTGTATAGACGACTGTCTGTGTTTATGGCATACATGTTACCATAATTAACTGCGAAAATTTTAATTGCTAATATGTTCTGTTTGCATAAAAGTACTTTGTATACAAACATACCGTCATACTAGCGCACGCGTGTGTAGGTGTGCATGTGTGTGTGTGAAAACTCATATTCATCTATGAGTAAATGTGCATTTGGCCAGTGTTAGTGTGAATGCGGGGGTGTTCACATATATTCAAATGCCACAATTGTGAATTACCAAAGCCCCAACATATTTTCGTTCAAGAAGCGAAAAAAGAAACGAAATTGTGTTGAAATTAACATTCTGCCAACTGGAAATGAGCAACGAATGACAGACAGACAGACAGACAAGCAATGCATAAACTTGTATGGGTTTATGGTGGTTTCATAGATTGCCCTATTGAAGCATTGGGCGTCTTTATGATTTAGTGGGTAATGAAAATTTGCATAAATTTTATGAAATTTTCCTTCCTTTATTACTTCAAATAACGAAATTTTCTTTGACAAAGCAAAAAGCTTAATTGTCATCGATGTCGGATATCAGCTTCAATTCCATTTTCACTATTCACCATAAAACCACAACATAAAAATTTGGAGTCCTAAATTCCACTATTCTGAAAATTTCATTGGGCTGTGGATAGTTTCACGAAAAATCATTAAATTTAACTACAAACAGTCAGTATGTGAATTGTAGCAAATATAAATTCCAAATAATGAAAAAAACATATATAGTTTTGCAATAAAAATAATTTAAAAAATTAAATTTAAAAAATTAACTAAGGACTTTTTTTCGGTGTAATCAGCTGGGTTGCACACATCATCAAAAAACCCACCGATTCATTCATGACTTTAATATATCATTTCTTAAATATTAGGTTTTTTTCCTTGTCCAAAGACAACGAACTATTCAATGAAATCGTTTTGCCCTTATAATTAAGTGATTCGACTTAAAACTGGGTATGTTAATATGAATGAAAATTTTGTTGGAGGTTGGGTGGGGAGCCACCATGGTGCAATGGTTAGTATGCACGCCTTACATACTAGCCTTAGGTAAGTATGACAAAATTTTCTATAGAAATTAAATTTTGACAAAATCTTTTATAGAAATATAATTGTGACAAAAATTTTTTTTATAGAAATTTAATATTGACAAATTTTTTTATACAAATAAAATATTGACAAATTTTTCTATAGAAATAAAATTTTGAGAAAATTTTCTATAGGAATAAAACGTTGAGAAATTTTTTATAGAAATAAAATTCTGACAAAATTTTCTATAGAAATGAAATATTGAAAAATTTTCTATAGAAATAAAATATTGAGAAAATTTTCTAGAGAAATACAATTTTGAGAAAATTTTCTTTAGGAATGAAATGCTGAGAAATTATTTATTGAAATAAAATTCTGACAAAATTTTCTATAGAAATGAAATGTTGACAAAATTTTCTATAGAAATAAAATATTGACAAAATTTTCTATAGAAATGAAATATTGACAACATTTTCTATAGAAATAAAATATTGACAAAATTTTCAATATAAATAAAGTTTTGATAAAATTTTCTATAGAAATAAAATTTGGATAATATTTTCTATAAAAATGAAAATTTGATAAAATTTTTTGTAAAAATAAAATTTTAAGAAATTTTTCTATGGAAGGTTTTCAATAAAAATTGAATTTTGAGAAAATTTTCTATAGAAATAAAATGTTGACAAAATTTTCTATAAAAATAAAATATTGACAAAATTTTCCATAAAATTTTAAGAACATATTCTACGGAAGGTTTTCTATAAAAATTTAATTTTGAGAAAATTTGATAAAATTTTCTGTAAAAATTTAATTTTGAGAAAATTTTTTATAGAAATAAAATTCTGACAAAATTTTCTATAGAAATGAAATATTGACAAAATTTCTATAGAAATAAAATATTGAGAAAATTTTCTAGAGAAATACAATTTTGAGAAAATTTTCTATAGGAATAAAATGCTGAGAAATTATTTATTGAAATAAAATTCTGACTAAATTTTCTATAGAAATGAAATGTTGACAAAATTTTCTATAGAAATAAAATATTGACAAAATTTTCTATAGAAATGAAATATTGACAAAATTTTCTATAGAAATAAAATATTGACAAAATTTTCAATATAATTAAAGTTTTGATAAAATTTTCTATAGAAATAAAATTTGGATAATATTTTCTATAAAAATGAAAATTTGATAAAATTTTCTGTAAAAATAAAAATTTAAGAAAATTTTCTATGGAAGGTTTTCTATAAAAATTGAATTTTGAGAAAATTTTCTATAGAAATAAAATTTTGACAAAATTTTCTATAAAAATAAAATATTGGCAAAATTTTCCATAAAATTTTAAGAACATTTTCTACGGAAGGTTTTCTATAAAAATTGAATTTTGAGAAAATTTGATAAAATTTTCTGTAAAAATTGAATTTTGAGAAAATTTTTTATAGGAATAAAATTCTGACAAAATTTTCTATAGAAATGAAATATTGACAAAATTTTCCATAAAATTTTAAGAACATTTTCCACGGAAGGTTTTCTATACAAATAAAATATTGACAAATTTTTCTATAGAAATAAAATTTTGAGAAAATTTTCTATAGGAATAAAACGTTGAGAAATTTTTTATAGAAATAAAATTCTGACAAAATTTTCTATAGAAATGAAATATTGACAAAATTTTCTATAGAAATAAAATATTGAGAAAATTTTCTAGAGAAATACAATTTTGAGAAAATTTTTTTAGGAATAAAATGCTGAGAAATTATTTATTGAAATAAAATTCTGACAAAATTTTCTATAGAAATGAAATGTTGACAAAATTTTCTATAGAAATAAAATATTGACAAAATTTATATAGAAATGAAATATTGACAAAATGTTCTATAGAAATAAAATATTGACAAAATTTTCAATATAAATAAAGTTTTGATAAAATTTTCTACAGAAATAAAATTTGGATAACATTTTCTATAAAAATGAAAATTTGATAAAATTTTCTGTAAAAATAAAATTTTAAGAAAATTTTCTATGGAAGGTTTTCTATAAAAATTGAATTTGAGAAAATTTTCTATAGAAATAAAATTTTGACAAAATTTTCTATAAAAATAAAATATTGACAAAATTTTCCATAAAATTTTAAGAACATTTTCCACGGAAGATTTTCTATAAAAATTGAATTTTGAGAAAATTTTCTATAGAAAAAAAATTTTGACAAAATTTTCCATAAAAATCAAATATTGACAAAATTTTCCATAGAAATAAAGTTTTGAGAAAATTTTCTTTAGTAATAAAATTTTGACAAAAATATCCATAGAAATAAAGTTTTGAGAAAATTTTCTATAGAAATAAAATTTTGAGAAAATTTTTTATACAAATAAAATATTGACAGAATTTTGTATAGAAATAAAATTTTGAGAAAATTTTCTATAGAAATAAAATTTTGAGAAAATTTTCTATAGGAATAAAATGTTGAGAAATTTTTTGTGAAAATAAAATATTGACAAAATTTTCTATAGAAATAAAATTTTGACAACATTTTCTATAGAAATAAAATTTTCTACAGAAATGTTTGTCAAATTCATTGGGCAAAGCCTTATAGACTGCAAGATGGACGTTTGGGCATTACTACATTCCTCATCAACATCCTCTACTTGCAACCAATTATCAGAATAAATTCGGGTAGTTCATAGGGCTTTGTCCAAATGAATTTGACAAACATTCTTTTCTTCTGTTGGTTAAGCTACTCTTGTAGTTTAGTCAACGCAATGGTTTTTAAGCTGAGGTCAAAACAACAAATCAAATATTGACAAAATTTTCTATAGAAATAAAATTTTGTCAAAATTTTTTAAAAGAATAAAATGTTGAGAATTTTTCTATAGAAATAAAATTCTGACAAAATTTTCTATAGAAATAAATTCCTGATAAAATTTTCTATAGAAATAAAATTCTGATAAAATTTTCTACATAAATAAAATATTGATAAAATTTTCTTTGGAAATAAAATTTTGACAAAATTTTCTATAGAAATAAAATTTTGACAAAATTTTTTAAAGGATTTAAATATTGACAAAATTTTTTATACAAATAATATGTTGACAACATATTCTATGGAAATAAAATTTTGAGAAAATTTTCTATAGGAATAAAATATTAAGAATTTTTTAATGAAATAAAATTCTGACAAAATTTTCTATAGAAATAAAATTTTGACAAAATTTTTAAAAAAAAATTAAATATTGACAAATTTGTTTTTATACAAATAAAATTTTGACAAAATTTTCTATAGAAATAAAATATTGACAAAATTTTCTACAGAAATAAAATTTTGACAAAATTCTCTATAGACATAAAATTCTCACAAATTTTTCTATAGAAATTAAATATTGACAAAATTTTCTATAGAAATAAAATTTTGACACAATTTTTTAGAAAAAAGAAAATTTTCTATAGAAACCAAATTTTAGCAAATTTTTCTATAAAAATAAAATTTTTATTAAATATCTTTACAACTTTTAATTTTTATTGTAGGATATACTATGAAAGTCCCCCATTTTCTTCCTTTTATAGAAGTAGTAACTTTCTCTTGCTGGTACAAACTAAAATATTTAAAATTTCGACACGTTTCAAATTGAAAGAACGGTCAAAAAATAAAGTTCTAAAATAAAATAATGAAGCATTTACAAACAATTTTTGTTTTCATGATAAAGATAATTAAAATAATATTTTTTTAGGGAGTTCTAGTAACATTTTCTTTAAATTTTGGTGGATTATTTTTGGCTCGAGTGTCAAACGTGGTTGGGAACCACCATGGTGTATACATGCCTTTCATACACATTGTCGTGGGTTCAAACTCTGTTTCAATCAAACACCAAAAAGTTTTTCAGCAGTGGCATGCCTCCTCTCAGCAATGTTGGTGACATTTCTGGGGGTTTCAATGTTTCTCTAAGTGGTTTCACCGCAATGTGGAAAGGTGGCCCCTTGTCATTGAGCTGAACATAAAATCGGGTAGCACTCTGTGATAAGGGAGAAGTTCACCACTCTGGCATCATAATGGACTGAATAGTCTAAGTGAGTCTGAAATATTGGGCTGCCGCAAAACCCAACCTAAGGTCAACTTGGTTTTAATAGTTCTGAAAAATTCCTTAAAATTAATGAAATTGTATTTTTGAATATTGACTATCACGCTAACTCACGCTCCGAAGGAAACAAGCTATCGACTTGAAACTTGCCATAAGTAGTTGTTATTGATGTAGGTCAGATGGTATTGCAAATGGGCCCTATCGGACCACTTTTACGTATAGCGCCCATATAAACCAACCCCTAAATTTGGCTTGTGGAGCCTCTTGGAAGAGCAAAATGCATTCGATCCTGTTTAAATTTGGTACGTGGTATTAGTATATGGTATCTAACAACCATGCAAAAATTGGTCCATATCCGTCCATAATTATATATAGTCCTCATATAAATCGATCCCCAGATTTGACCTCCCAAACCTCTTGGAGGAGCAAAATTCATCTCATTGGTTGAAATTTGGTACATTGCGCTAGTATATGGCCGCTAACAGCCATGCAAAAATTGATCCATATCGGTCTATAGTTATATATAGCCGATCGCCAATCACACAAAAATTGGTCCATATCGCCAAAAATAATCTACCAAAATTTTATTTCTATAGAAAATCAATATTTTATGTAGCTCACTTCTATATTGCCTATGCCGCACTTCTCTAAATCAGAAAGAGAATCCATATATGCACATTTTCACTTCCCCTGGATTGCAATTCATCTTGGTTACAATTATCGTAGTAGTTTACTAATTTACTCTGCATAATTTCATTCACAACTTTGTGTGCAAATATGCTTGGAGGCAATCTCGACTTGACGTTGTTCTTCGTTTCTTTTGCCATATTTGTGCTCAATGCAAGATGAGGAAAATTAACTCGTTTTACATTCACATCTGTTTTTTGGATCGTGTGGGGGTGGTGGGAAGAGGGGGTTTAAAATTGTTAATTAGAGGCAGAAATGCCATGCAACCCTACAACAAACGTCACCGCTTCTTCGTCTGCCAACTGGGTTGTTGTTTTCCGCTTCAGCAAATGCAAACTCGTAGAATCATGATATTGCTGAATTACTTTGAATTCAAAATTATGCTATTCATGATTATTATATTAGGGTTTGTTTTTTGCTTTACAAATGCGATTTCTTTTTTCTATTTTTGCTCACAAAATTTTTAATTAGATAAATTGGTGTCAAAAACAAATATGATGGCGTTAAAACATAAATTAGAGAACTCATATTCATATTTTGTTTAACATCAAAGTGGGGGCATTGAAAAGGAAATATCAAAAACAAAAATTAATTAATTTTTCAAATATAATTGTATTCAATATTTTCTTTGTCATCTCAAGTGATGCAATAACCAACAACTAACAAACGAAATTGGAAATCATATACAAACGGAATATACCTACATAGGATTCGAAAGGAAAATAAAAGTATCATTCCAAGAGAAAGAGACATGAATTGAGTCTTCCAAACTAACCAGAAGTAAAAATCCCATAAGAAGAGTTTAAATTTATGGGAACCATGAACTAATTGTATTCAATTTTTGAGATTGTGAGAAAACGAAAGTTTTTTTTTTAATGTTAAAAATAAAATGAAAACAAAAAACTATTATATACGTCCCTAAGTTCAGCCAGGTTGAATCTTGTGTACCCTCCCTCAGGCAAAATCCTTTGATTTTGATTTTCTATAGAAATAACATTTTGAAAAAATTTCATATAGAAATAAAATTTTGACAAACTTTTCTATAGAAACAAAATTTTGACAAAATTTTTATAGAAATAAAATTTTGACAAAATTTTCTATAAAAATAATATTTTGATAAAATTTTCTATAAATATAAAATATTGACAAAATTTCCTATGTAAATAAAATTTTGACAAAATTTTCTATAGAAATTAAATTTTGAAAAAATATTCTGTATAAATAAAATTTTGAGAAATTTTTCTATATAAAGAAAATTTTGAGAAAATTTTCTTAAGAAATAAAATTTTGACAAAATTTTCTATAGAACTAAATTTTGACAAAAATTTTTCTATAGTAATTAAATTTTGACAAGATTTTCTATAGAAATAAAATTTTGATAAAATTTTCTATAAAAATAAAATTTTGACAAAATTTTCTATAAAAATAAAATTTTAACAAAATTTTCTATAGATATAAAATTTGGAGAAAATTGTCTATAAAAATAATATTTTGATAAAATTTTCTATAAATATAAAATATTGACAAAATTTTCTATGTAAATAAAATTTTGACAAAATTTTCTATAGAAATAAATTTTTCATAAGATTTTCTATAGAAATTAAATTTTGAGAAAATGTTCTGTATAAATAAAATTTTGAGAACATTTTTCTATATAAATAAAATTTTGACAAAATTTTCTATAGAAATAAAATTTTGACAAAAATTTCTATAGAAATAAAATTTTGAGAAAATTTTCTATAGAAATAAAATTTTGACAAAATTTTCGATAGAACTAAATTTTGACAAAATTTTCTATAGTCATAAAATTTTGACAAGATTTTCTATAGAAATAATATTTGTACAAAATTTTCTAGAAATTAGAATTAAATATTGAGAAAATTTTTTATAAAAATAAAATTTTGACAAAATTTTATATATAAGGGTAATTCCAAAGTAAATGACCCCTACAGCTTAAAAATAAAATTATTATTTTTTATGTATTTGTCCGCTAATATTACACAAAATAAATGTATCTGTCATTTTCCGAAGGATTAACTTTAATTTTCTTTATACTAACAAAAATATGCTACTTTGAATTTGGTATTTGGATTTTTTTTTCCTGTGAATTGCAAGGCCACTTTTTAAGCCCTTTGGCAACATTGTTCTAACGGTTGTTTACGAACAAAACAAAAGCCAGTTGAAAGCTGACAATGTTCATCATGCTTAGTCACAATTTTGAACGCGAGAAGTTTAAATCTAATTTTTTGTGAATAGTTCAAAAACAATCTCACCGACTGTAACGACCGTTACCCCAAGTGTACAAATGTTTGATTTTTTCCTAATTTGTTTAAACGATTTAATTTTTTAGTAGCGGAAAGTTAGAAGGTAAGTAACATAAAGAATTTTGTATGGCGAAATAAGCATCAAAAGTCTATTTTGATTTTTTAAACATTGTTTTGAAGACGTAACGACCGTGACTTTTTATACCCTCCACCATAGGATGGGGGTATATTAACTTTGTCATTCCGTTTGTAACACACCGAAATATTGCTCTAAGACCCCATAAAGTATATATATTCTGGGTGGTGGTGAAATTCTGAGTCGATCTAAGCATGTCCGTCCGTCCGTCCGTCTGTCCGTCCGTCCGTCTGTCCGGCTGTCCGTCCGTCTGTGGAAATCACGCTAACTTCCGAACGAAACAAGCTATCGACTTGAAACTTGGCACAAGTAGTTGTTATTGATGTAGGTCGGATGGTATTGAAAATGGGCCATATCGGACCACGTTTACGTATAGCCCCCATATAAACCGATCCCCAAATTTGGCTTGGGGAGCCTCCCGGAGCAGCAAAATTCATCCGATCCGGTTGAAATTTGGTACGTGGTCTTAGTATACGGTTTTTAACAACCGTGCAAAAATTGGTCCATATCGGTCCATAATTATATATAGCCCCCATATAAACCGATCCCCATATTTGACCTCCGGAGCCTCTTGGAGGGGCAAAATTCATACGATCCGATTGAAATTTGGTACCTGATGTTAGTATATGGTCTCTAACAACCATGCAAAAATTGGTCCATATCGGTCCATAATTATATATAGCCCCCATATAAACCGATCCCCAGATTTGACCTCCGGAGACTTTTGGAGGGGCAAAATTCATCGGATCCGGTTGAAATTTGGTACCTGATGTTAGTATACGGCTTCTAACAACCATGCAAAAATTGGTCCATATCCGTCCATAATTATATATAGCTCCCATATAAACCGATCCCCAGATTTGACCACCGGAGCCTCTTGGAGGAGCAAAATTCATCCGATCCGGTTGAAATTTAGTACGTGGTCTTAGTATACGGTTTTTAACAACCATGCAAAAATTGGTCCATATCGGTCCATAATTATATATAGCCCCCATATAAACCGATCCCCAGATTTGACCTCCGGAGCCTCTTGGAGGGGCAAAATTCATCGGATCCGGTTGAAATTTGGTACCTGATGTTAGTATACGGCTTCTAACAACCATGCAAAAATTGGTCCATATCGGTCCATAATTATATATAGCTCCCATATAAACCGATCCCCAGATTTGACCACCGGAGCCTCTTGGAGGAGCAAAATTCATCCGATCCGGTTGAAATTTAGTACGTGGTCTTAGTATACGGTTTTTAACAACCATGCAAAAATTGGTCCATATCGGTCCATAATTATATATAGCCCCCATATTAACCGATCCCCAGATTTGACCTCCGGAGCCTCTTGGAGGGGCAAAATTCATCCGATCCGGTTGAAATTTGGTACCTGATGTTAGTTTACGGCCTCTAATAACCATGCAAAAATTGGTCCATATCGGTCCATAATTATATATAGCCCCCATATAAACCGATCACCAGATTTGACCTCCGGAGCCTCTTGGAAGAGCAAAATTCATCCGATCCAGTTGAAATTTGGTACATGGTGTTAGTATATGGTCTCTAACAACCATGCAAAAATTGGTCCATATCGGTCCATAATTATAAATAGTTCCCATATAAACCGTCCCCAGATTTGACGTCCGGAACCTCTTGGAGGAGCAAAAGTCATCCGATACGGTTGAAATTTGGTACATTTTGTCAATATATGGCCTCTAACAGCAATGTAAAAATTGGTCCATATCGGTCTTTAGTTATATATAGCCGATGACTTATTACACAAAAATTGGTCCATATCGCCAAAAATAATCTACCAAAACTTTATTAAATTTGTCAAATTTTATTACTATAGAAAGTTTTGTCAAAATTTCATTTCTATAGAAAGTTTTGTCAAAAGTTTATTTCTATACAAATGTTTGTCAAAATTTTATTTCCATAGAAAATTTTGTCAAAATTTTATTTCTATAGAAAATTTTGTAATCTACCAAAACTTTATTTCCATAGAAAATTTTGTCAAATTTTTATTACTATAGAAAGTTTTGTTAAAATTTCATTTCTATAAAAAGTTTTGTCAAAAGTTTATTTCTATAGAAATGTTTGTCAAAATTTTATTTCTATAGAAAATTTTGTAAAAAATTTATTTCTGTAGAAAATTTTGTCAACATTTTATTTCTATACAAAATTTTGTCAAAATTTCATTTCTATACAAAATTTTGTCAACATTTTATTTCTATAGAAATTTTTGTCAAAATTGTATTGCTATAGAAAATTTTGTCAACATTTTACTTCCATAGAAAATTTTGTCAACATTTTATTTCTATAGAAAATTTTGTCAAGTTTTTATTTCTATAGAAAATTTTGTCAAATTTTTATTTCTATAGAAAATTTTGTCAAAATTTTATTTCATAGAAAATTTTGTCAAGGTTTCATTTCTATAGAAAATTTTGTCAAAATTTTATTTCTATAGAAAATTTTGTCAAACTAGATTATATACGTATTTAATCGCCTTTTTTTTTGTTTAATATATACCCCGTATGGGCTAACTTACAATTTAGAAGACAGTGTTAAAAGTTTTACGATACCTTGCCATCGGCAAGTGTTATCGCAACCCAAGTAATTCGATTGTGGATGACAGACTTTAGTAGAAGTTCCTACGCAATCCATGGTGGAGGGTACATAAGATTCGGCCTGGCCGAACTTACGGCCGTATATACTTGTTTTTATTGGCATTTTGCATTTGAAATGTTTTCGTATTACTTAATTTGATTCTATCTGATTTTAGCTGAAAATCATGGATCAACTTACCAAGATGCAAAAATACAGGAAAAAACGAAAGAAAACGCAGAAAAGCATGAGGCTTACTTGGCAATAGGAAGAGAGCGTTCAAAAAACGACTTCATCAAAAAAAGGTGATGACGGCCCGAAAGCCAAAAGAAGCCTTTAACTTCTTTAACACTACAAGAAAGTTGGAAGATATTATAGTGCTTTACTGCGAAAAAACGTCATCAAATCCGAAACTGAACTTTTAAAAAAACGTTGGGAAAATATAAAATGCATCGAAAATATTCAACAACAGCATTATTTTCAAAAAGCTTACATTAATTCTGTGTAATCGGCCTTAACAGGCATATTAACACCCTAAAACGCTTAGATTGTAATGATGTTTACTGTTCTCATATCGAATAAAAGTATGCAAGAATTATGCAATAGAATATAGCTTTTCGTTTATGTTTTTTTTACCCACAATAAATGAATTCAAAAACAAAAATCGTTTAAATTTTTATATTGTAACGACCGTTACTTTTTAAAAGATTTTTTTTATAAATAATTTTCTTTGATTTGAAACCAAACCTATTACTGAAAGAAAACATTACAAAGAATTTAATCAGATTTTTTTACTTGACACATCCTGTGCAAAATTTTACAATACATTATATTTGTTCCGAAATATGAAAACAGCACATTTATAAAGTAACGACCGTTACTTTTTTAATGGTCAAACATAGTATTGAAGTTAGATTTTTTATGAATGCTTTCGGCTGCTACCGAAGCTTGTTCGTAGGTCCTAAATTAAGCAATCCTCGTGACATATATTCTTAGGGTGGAATTTTATTTAAAAAATCACAGAATATCGGTAACGACCGTTACTTTGGAAACACCCATAAATAAAATTTGACAATATTTTCTAAAGAAATAAAATTTTGACAAAATTTTCTATAGAACTAAATTTTGACAAAAAATTTTCTATAGTAATTAAATTTTGACAAGATTTTCTATAGAAATAAAATTTTGATAAAATTTTCTATAAAAATAATATTTTAACAAAACTTTCTATGTCAATACAATTTTGAGAAAATTTTCTATAGAAATAAAATTTGGAGAAAATTTCTATAAAAATAATATTTTGATAACATTTTCTATAAATATAAAATATTGACAAAATTTTCTATGTAAGTAAAATTTTGACAAAATTTTCTATAGAAATAAATTTTTGATAAGATTTTCTGTATAAATAAAATTTTGAGAAAATTTTCTATATAAAAAAAAATTTTGAGAAAATTTTCTATATAAAAAAACTTTTGAGAAAATTTTCTATAGAAATAAAATTTTGAGAAAATTTTCTATAGAAATAAAATTTTGACAAAATTTTCTATAGAACTAAATTTTGACAAAATTTTCTATTGTCATAAAATTTTGACAAGATTTTCTATAGAAATATAATTTTGACAAAATTTTCTATAAAAATAAAATTTTGGGAGATTTTTCTATGTTAATAAAATTTTGAGAAAATTTTCTATAGAAATAAAATTTTGGGAAAAATTTCTATATAGAAATAATATTTTGACAAAATTTTCTATAAAAATAAAATATTGACAAAATTTTCTAAAGAAATAAAAATTTCACAAAATTTTCTATATAAACAAAATTTAGACAAAATTTTCTATAGAAATTAAATTTTGAGAAAATTTATTATATAAATAAAATTTTGACAAAATTTTGACAAAATTTTCTATAGAACTAAACTTCGACAAACAGACCTATTACCAATTTCACAAAATTTTGCGATTTGTATCGAACATAAAGTCGTGCGATTTATAATTACTTGTTCCGGAAATCGCGCGAAAGTGTATGGAATTGAAAATCGCAAAATTTCAATTCCAAAATGTGTCATAGCTGTTAAAGACAAAACATTTTAGTTCAGCAAATTTTTATGAAAAAGAAAACAATAAATGAATCAGTAATTTACAAGGAATGTCTTTTTTGAATACAATTGCCTATTGCGAAATACATATACGCCGCAGAATTAGCGAAAATTAGCAAAATAACAAAATAATTACTGCGCCACACTACTCAGTGTTGCATTGAGTTTCATTCTCACCAGTTTCTAAAAAAAATCGTAATATTTATAACATGATATGTGAATCGCAAATCTTCCCTTCAGTAGATTGTGTCAAAATGGGGTCGCTCTAAATTATAAGCGATTATTACTTTACAAGTATATTATTTCGATATTTTATATTTTTGATTTACTGCCACGACATATAGAAATTTATTGTTAAGCATGTTTTATAAATACAAGCTTTACAATATCTTTGAAAAATTGATTAGTTTATTGGAATTCGCAGAGGCAAATCTCGTCGATTTGAAATCGGAAAATTTTTGGGATGACCGGAATAAGTCTAATTGGAGAAATCGGAAATTTTTTGCGATTACGATAATGGAAACATGCCTAAGAAAATTTTTATAGAAATAAAATTTTGAGAAAATTTCCTTCCGTCGAGTGGCAACCGCGGTTAGATTGAGTGAGTATGAAAAGAGGATCCAGGTTTCAATCACCTTTTCGAGAAAACATGGAACAATGGTTGTCGAAATCATATACATAATGTCTGAGTAACTGTCTTGATTGCGACAAACATGTTACATGTTCACCATAGGTTAGTTAAAGTGGCAGCCCGATTAAGATTCAGGCTCACTTAGACTATTCAGTCCATTGTGATAACATGTTCACCATACACAAATAACATTTTGCTCTAGAAGGTGATCATATTCCTTCTCTGGTGTAGAATTTTTCTTGTCTGGGTCACTCCATAGTATTTTCTTCGTCCTTTCGATCGTCGCGTTAGTCTTCATTGCTTTACATGTTTCCCATATCCATTCAGCCAATTCGGTCCGCGTTGCCTCTGCGGGCGTTAAGTTCTCTAAGTTCACTTCTCTATGTGTCCCAGCTCATATTGTCATTTCATTCGCGTTTACGTTTCCGCCTATGGAAAGTATTCACGTTTTGTGGCCGCGTGTTATTAACACATTCCGTTATTGTACGTACTTCTGCCTTCAGGATTGTCCTGTGATCTAGTAATCGAATCTCACCTACTGGGTCCTGTTCATATACGCCCAGTCCCAACCTCTTACCCATTTTTGATCCATCGATGTAGGTTGGGTTAGGTGGCAGCCCGATGTATCAGGCTCACTTAGACTATTCAGTCCATTGTGATACCACATTGGTGAACTTCTCTCTTATCACTGAGTGCTGCCCGATTCCATGTTAAGCTCAATGACAAGGGACCTCCTTTTTATAGCCGAGTCCGAACGGCGTTCCACATTGCAGTGAAACCACTTAGAGAAGCTTTGAAACCCTCAGAAATGTCACCAGCATTACTGAGGTGGGATAATCCACCGCTGAAAAACTTTTTGGTGTTCGGTCGAAGCAGGAATCGAACCCACGACCTTGTGTATGCAAGGCGGGCATGCTAACCATTGCACCACGGTGGCTCCCATCCATCCATCGATGTAGCAGTTATTGCTCTCTGGTATCTGTTCTGAGTCCGATTCTCCCAGGACTATCTTACTGGCGTCAGAATTTCAGAATCGGCAGCTAAATCCTCGTTAGGTATACGACCATGAATTGTTGTGGCATCCACCATTAAACCCACCGTGTCCCCATTTTAGTCTTTGATGGCTCATTATGTTTCGTGTATGCATCCATTCTTCCAATATCTTCAATAGCATCGCAGCCATGGGGGTTTCGATTTTGATCGTAACCGTTAAAGGTCTTAAGTAAAGTATCGGATTGGCCTTATTACGCTCTCATATATACAGTGCGTTAGCTTTGGATTCAAGTCCTATTTAGAGCCCACTGCTCTTCTGCATGGTACCCAACATCTGTAAGCTTTCCCAGTCCTCCCCTTAATGTGGCTCTTCCAACTCAGTTTCCTGTCTAAGATTACTTCAAAGTACTTTATTTTACCAGTCTTGTCCAAAAACTTAGTCTTGTCCAAAAACTTCGGTTAACTATATTGGGAAATTTTAGTCCTTCAATGTCGTTGGCGGTTTTTTGGTCCCTGCTCGGGCGCCATTCCAAGGCTTGTTTAAGTCCAGGTGCCATTGGTCATCGTAATATTCGGGTATGTTGATTAGGAATCTTTTGGTGACTTTTCGTATTATTATTTTAACCGGGTTCCTGCTCGGGCGCCATTCCGCATCTTTTATAAGTTTTAGGATATTACAAAAACAAACATTTATTTCAAATTTATTGCACATAATTAGCAAAATATTATACATATTTACAAAATTAAAACATACAATTTTTCATTTACTCTAATTGCAATTCTACAGACTAGTTATCTCCGAATCTACCGGAAATCTGTTATCATTACGACCATTTTGACCATTCTGTTGGGCTTCAGCTTCTTCACGTTTGATTTGTGCTTTTCGTCTTCTTACAACAATATAACAAATACTACATTAAGTGCAGTGGGAATATTCAATGGGGCAAGGCCAGCGGGAGAAAGAGGTGCAGTGATAGGAGGAAGAGAAAGAGAAATTATAAGGGGGATATTAAAAAAAAAAAACAGAAAATTTATAAAGGTGCTTTTTTCGCTTGACGAAATCTTAAAGTCAATGTTAGATATACTGACATAAACACTATGATATTGGGAATGGCGAAAACTTCACTGAACAGGAATATGGCTCCAGGGAAAGAATCCACTGTTTTCTCGTAGATATCACTGTAGATGGGAATAAATACCAATTGAGCTATAGGCTGACAGATACTAAAGATGGAAAACATTTTGCCTAAAAGAGAAATCCGAGGAATGAATGCTGGTTTACTTTTGCGTTAGACATAATGAGCTACTTACTGAGATCTTCTCCATCCACAATACTTGATCCAATGGTCTTGATGGCAATAACTCTTAAAGTAGCAAAACTGTCTGCAACACCACCAGCATAAAATGTCGCTGTATTACTGGAGAAGGCCTGTAAGAAAGAGACATTGAGGAATATTTATTCATATTTCAAAATAAAATTATTTCAGAAATGTTAGGAGTAACCCTAGACAGGAAACTGAATTGAAAGATCCACATCAAAGAGGGGACTCAGATGTTGGGCACTGTGAACAAAGCGGTTGGCTCTAAATGGGGTCTGAATCCAAAAAGTTGATGCACTGGATATATGCAAGCGTAATAAGGCCAATCCTGACACACCTGTCGATAGTCTGGTGAAGATCAAAGGGATGCTGAAGACCACGTCAAGCTTTTGACACGATATAGGACTTACAGCCTATAGAGGTTCAGATTAAAAACGAAGCCGCTATGATTGCGAAGAGATTGAAGATGTTGGGAGAATAAACGCAAAAACACGAAACATGACGAACCATCACTGGATAATATGGGCGCTACGGTGGGTGTAATGGCGCCATAGCTGCCGAGTGTGACATTCCAACACCAATAAGATGGTCCTGACAAAATGAAACGGAAACGTTCACAAAAAATTAAAACGGAATGTTCACGATTTTGTCTACGGGCGTTCACGATTTCATGAACGGCATTCATTTTTCTTTGGCCACGAAAAGTCCTAAAATAATCGTTAGACGTTGTTGCGGCAACTCCGCCGGCGGTGCAATGTGCTAAGTCGTCTGTTAACGCGTATGGCGCAGACAATACAGGTTCGAGTCACGGCAGCGGAAGTCTTTTTATACCCTCCATCATAGGATGGGGGTATATTAACTTTGTCATTTCGTTTGTAACACATCGAAATATTGCTCTAAGACCCCATAAAGTATATATATTCTGGGTCGTGGTGAAATTCTGAGTCGATCTAAGCATGTCCGTCCGTCCGTCCGTCCGTCCGTCTGTTGAAGTCACGCTAACTTCCGAACGAAACAAGCTATCGACTTGAAACTTGGCACAAGTAGTTGTTATCGATGTAGGTCGGATGGTGTTGAAAATGGGCCATATCGGTCCACTTTTACGTATAGCCCCCATATAAAGGGACCCTCAGATTTGGCTTGTGGAGCCTCTAATAGAAGCATATTTCATCCGATGCGGCTGAAATTTGGTATATGGTGTTGGTATATGGTCTCTAACAACCACGCAAAAATTGGTCCACATCGGTCCATAATTATATATAGCCCCCATATAAACCGATCCCCAGATTTGGCTTGTGGAGCCTCAAAGAGAAGAAAATTTCATCCGATCCGGCTGAAATTTGGTATATGGTGTTGGTATATGGTCTCTAACAACCACGCAAAAATTGGTCCACATCGGTCCATAATTATATATAGCCCCCATATAAACCGATCCCCAGATTTGGCTTGTGGAGCCTCTAATAGAAGCATATTTCATCCGATCCGGCTGAAATTTGGTATATGGTGTTGGTATATGGTCTCTAACAACCATGCAAAAATTGGTTCACATCGGTCCATAATTATATATAGCCCCCATATAAACCGATCCCCAGATTTGGCTTGCGGAGCCTAAACGAGATGAAAATTTCATCCGATCCGGCTGAAATTTGGTACATGGTGTTGGTATATGGTCTCTAATAACCATGCAAAAATTGGTTCACATCGGTCCATAATTATATATAGCCCCCATATAAACCGATCCCCAGATTTGGCTTGCGGAGCCTCAAAGAGAAGAAGATTTCATCCGATCCGGCTGAAATTTGGTACATGATGTTGGTATATAGTCTCTAACAACCATGCAAAAATTGGTTCACATCGGTCCATAATTATATATAGACCCCATATAAACCGATCCCCAGATTTGGCTTGTGGAGCCTCAAAAAAAAACAAATTTCATCCGATCCGGCTGAAATTTTGTACATGATGTTGGTATATGGTCTCTAACAACCATGCACAAATTGGTCCACATCGGTCCATAATTATATATAGACCCCATATAAACCGATCTACAGATTTGGCTTGCGAAGCCTCAAAGAGGAGCAAATTGCATCCGATCCGGCAGAAATTTGGTACATGGTATTGGTATATGGTCTCTAACAACCGTGCAAAAAGTGGTCCACATCGGTCCGTAATTATATATGGCGCCCATATAAACCGATCCCCAGATTTGGGTTGCGGAGCCTCAAAGTGAAGCAAATTTCATCCGATCCGCCTGAAATTCGGTACATGATATTGGTATATGGTCTCTAACAACCATGCATAAATTGGTCCACATCGGTTCATAATTATATATAGCCCCCATATAAACCGATCCCCAGATTTGGCTTGCGAAGTCTCCAAGAGAAGCAAATTTCATCCAAGCCGGTTGTAATTTGGAACATGGTGTTAGTATATGATCTTTAACTACCGTGCCAGAATTGGTCCATATCGGCCCATAATTATATATAGCCCCCATATAAAACATTCTCCAGATTTGACCTCCGGAGCCTCTTGGAGGAGCAAAATTCATCCGATCCGGTTCAAATTAGGCACGTGGTGTTAGTATATGGTCGCTAACAACCATACCAAAATTGGTCCAATCACACAAAAATTGGTCCATATCGGTTCATAATCATGGTTGCCACTAGAGCCAAAAATAATCTACCAAAATTTTATTTCTATAGAAAATTTTGTCAAAATTTTATTTCTATAGAAAAGTTTATCAAAATTTTATTTCTATAGAAAATTTTGTTAACATTTTATTCGGTTCATAATAAAATTTTCATCATTGTCAAAATTTTATTTCTATAGAAAATTTTGTCAAAATTTTATTTCTATAGAAAATTTTGTTCAAATTT
Organism: Haematobia irritans; assembly: GCF_050003625.1. Classification (NCBI taxonomy): domain Eukaryota; kingdom Metazoa; phylum Arthropoda; class Insecta; order Diptera; family Muscidae; genus Haematobia; species Haematobia irritans. The sequence continues at coordinate 33,756,970 of NC_134399.1, read as the reverse complement.
TATTCGGTTCATAATCATGGTTGCCACTCGAGCCAAAAATAATGTACCAATATTTTATTTCTATAGAAAATTTTGTCAAAATTGTCTTTCTATAGAAAATGTTGTCAAAATTTTTATTTCTATAGAAAATTTTGTGAAAACGTTATTTCTATAGAAAATTTTGTTAAAATTTTATTTCTGTAGAAAATTTTGTCAAAATTTTATGTCTACTTTGTCAAACTGAATTATATACGTATTGGATCGATCTTTTTTGATCTAATATATACCACGTATGGACTTACATACAATTTAGAAGATGGTGTTAGGAGGTTTTAAGATACCTTGCCATCGGCAAGCGTTACCGCAACTTAAGTAATTCGATTGTGGATGGCAGTGTTTAGAAGAAGTTTCTACGCAATCCATGATGGAGGGTACATAAGCTTCGGCCTGGCCGAACTTACGGCCGTATATACTTGTTTAATTTTGTTTATAAATTCGTAACCGTTACGTTGTCAGATCATGAACGCTGGTTGTTGGTTTGACAACGCATGGTGTCATTTTAACGTTGTCAGATTGACCCCGTCTGTTCTCAATTTGACAACACATGTGTGTTGATTCACTTTCATGCACTTTCATGAAACGACCACGCCGTTCATGATTTTTTCTATGGGTGAGAGGGAATTATCTGCTATACCCATAGATCGAAAATGGGTGAAAAGACGGGACTGGACGTATATGTAGAGGACACAGACAGAGAAATCCTATTCCGCTTACCGGACCACAGCTTCATCCTGTATATAGAAATATGTGTCATTACCGAATGAGTTTATTTGGTGGTGGCCATAGCTGCCGCGTGTGACATTCTGACGCCAGTAAGTTGGTCTTGGGAGAATGGAACCCCAAAAAAAGATACCAGAAGAAATAACTCCAAACCAATGAATCGAAAATGGGTAAGAAGAGGGGACTGGGCGTATATGTTCAGGAGCCAGACACCGAGATCTTAGTCCGATTACCGGACCACAGCACTATCCTGCAGACAGAGATGTGTGGCTTAATGGCTCTGAAATAATACAAAGCCACAAAACGGAAACATTTTCACCGGTTTGTGGAAGACAATGAAGGCAATAGCAGACATTACAATTCAATCGCGAACTGTATTAGAATGTCGAAGATTGATTAACGAATACTCAGAATACGGCAGGATTTTCCATCATATGGATGGTGAGACATGTCGGAATAAGAGTAAACGTAGTGTCAAATTAATTGGCGATAAAAGCTAGGACACATAGGGAACTGACTTTGAAGAACGTCGATAGAGGCAACGCCACACGATTTGCATGAATGGGCGTGGGAGACACATATAGCGATGTGGACCAATGCAACGTTCGTAAGGACAACGGAAACACTTTTGGGTGACCCAAACAAGAAAAAATTGTGAGAGTTACTCACGGCGAATAGGACTAAAGTCAGGAAGACCGTAGGAATAATGACCAGGCACCCAGACAAGAAAAAGTCTGAACTACTCAAGGAAAGTAGGACACTCAGGAGAGCAATGGAAATAATGACCGGGCACCTAGAATTGAGAGCATATCTGTGCCGAATAGGAGCAGCAAAGGATGTACATGCACCATCCTCTGCTATTCGGCGTATTTTGAGGACGATGATACCTTGGGGCACTACATTTGTCATTACTGGTATCGTACGATGGCTTGCCACAACAGGTATGTTGTAAACTTGTACGTTCTGTTGATGATGTCGCCCTAACAGTCGATAAGAACTCTACAGGGCTAATCGAAATCGTAACAAACGACTGCCTGAGAAGAATAAGTAGACAATGGTAACCAGAAAACAATTATTCCTAGACAGACCATCAGAAAACTTCTAAAGAGGGTAGCATGCACGAAAGTACTTTACCGGCATTGAGTAACGCAGTAGTGAATAATGCTGCCCTCTGGAAAATGTTAAACAAAATGCAAAGAGAGGGTACTCGCCGAGTGATATCTGCTTGGAGATTGGACACGAATGAAAAGGCAGATGGACCTACCAACTTATTCCGAATATAAGGAGCTGGATATGTAAAACTAATGTTTACGTGAATTTTTATAGATCTCAAGTGCTTAGTGGCCATGGCAATTTTTTTGTTAACAAGATATAGGAGACAGACATAGGTGACCTCAGCAAGATTGAGGAAGATGACGTTTTTCTATAGAATTTTATTTCTATAGAAAATTTTGTCAAAATTTTATTTTTATAGAAACTTTTGTCTAAATTTTATTTCTATAGAAAATTTTGTTAAATTTTTTTCCTATAGAAAATTTTGTCAAAATTTTATTTCTATTGAAAATTTTGTCAAAATTTTATTTCTATCGAAAATTTTGTAAAAATTATATTTCTATAGAAAATTTTGTCAAATTTTTATTTCTATAAAATTTTGACAAATTTTATTTCTATAGAAAATTTTGTCAAAATTTTATTTCTAAAGAAAATTTTTATCAAAATTTTTTTTCCTATAGAAAATTTTGTCAAAATTCCTATAGAAAATTTTATCAAAATTTTATTTCTATAGAAAATTTTGTCGAAATTTTATTGCTATAGAATATGTTATCAATTTTTTTTATAGAAAATTTTGTTTAAATATTACTTCTAAATAAAAGTTGGTCAACATTTTCTATAAATTTATGAGTTTTGGTAGTGGTTTATTCCCTCTTAGTAATGGCAATGTTAACAAGATATAGGAGACAGACATATGTGACCTCAGCAACATTGAGGAAGATGGCGTTAAACACACACTTTCGGGATGCGTTTTCATAAACGAGGCAAATGACGGTATATCTACATCATGGTCGGAGGAAAAACCCTTTGAAAAACGACTTTGTAAATCGTATGGTATAAGTACGGAGAAAAGCTGGTACAAGAATCTTATTGCCATAAAAAATGTAATTTCAAAACTTACGAAAGGTCTAATTTATTATGAGAGTATATAGGACGAGGAGTAGACATACACGCAGAGAAGGAATATGATCACCCCAACCATGTTCGAAGAGCAAAATGCTACTTTTTCACGGAAAACATGTAGCATGTTTGTCGAAACCATGTTCTTTTCTCGGAAATTATGTACCTGATTTCGGAAAGCATATTATGTTTGACGAGAAAAGAATAATTTTGCGACAAAAATGCTACATGGTCGCTGTGAAAAGTAACATGGTGCTCTTGAAACATGTTTGAGGTGATCATATTCCTTCTCTAGGTGTAGTTAATTCTGAAGGATCCAACCTAAGTAATGTTAAAGATATCCCGGAGCACGGTTGCCACTCGAGCCAAAGCTATTCTACCATTATTTAGAGTAAATTTTTACCAAAAAACTACCAAACAAAAACCTTTTGCAAAATTTTATTTCTACACACAAAAAATTATGACCAACATTTTTTCAATTAAACACTCAATTGAATTTGGAAACGGATTCAATGAATATGTTAATTGATTCAATTAATTATTTAATCAAATCCGAATAAAAACCAATTAAAAAATGATTGATATTTGTTACGTTTCCAATTAAAATATTAATTGAATCAATCAATTTGTTAATCAATTCGGAAATAATTTTCAATTACAAACGTGATTGACATTTTTTCCGTTTCCAATTACACATGTGATTGATCCAATCACCTTTGTGATTGAAATTGAATAATTTTGAGCAATGGAAAGAGCGAAAAGAGAACAAGAGAATGGGTATTTATTCAACAAGGTATGATGGAGAGATCAGTCTGTTGAAGTAACTCATAACGAACGGTTGGGTTTTTGTTTTTCGCGTAAATTGAAAAACATGATTGGCGACATTCTGTCTGCTGCATTCAAAATGTGTGCATAAATATTTTGAACGCAACAACAAATCATAGCAAAGGGTTGAAATAAATAAAGTGTGCAACAACAAACGACCACGTGGTAAAGGTTTGAAAAAATATATGAGAGAACGCATTTGAAATTACCTGTGTTTGTGTTTTGTGGTTTTGTAAAAATGGAAAACAATCTACGTTTATTGAAGGTAAGAAATTATGAAATGTGAATACCGTTTTCCATTGAAGCATGTTTACATTAAACGGCTTCAATGGAATATATATTTTTTTCATTTCTTTTAGTGGCCAATTTTATTTCGTGAAATTGACCAATCAATCCCATCAACTCCACCATTTTATCAAATATATAAGAATATGTTTGCAATAAAAAAGTGGGTACCGTATTGATCTTTTAAAATTATAAATTTTTTTCACTCATAGTTTTCTTAAAACCAAGAGCGGTATGGGTTTGTTGGAAGATTCACCTTGAAGTTGCGAAGTGGCATTGGCATTAAATTGCATTTTTGTTTTACCTGCCTTTTTCAGTTTGAACCCAAGTAGAGAGCAGTATATCTGATATATAAACTAATGAGCTGAATTATGTAATGGTAAAAAAGTTTTTCTTTTGGATTTAAAAATATGAAAAATATCCGAAAATAATAAAAATATGTATTTTCCATTTATATTTTTAACTATTTCCAGAATTTGCAATATAATACCAAATAGTACATTGCTTTCCCATTATTTTTTGTCTTTGATTGGTTCAAATTTTAATAGACGATTTCAATGTGCGGAAATTTTGGAAAAGAATTGTTACTAAAATTAAATTACCGAGCATTATAAATCTGCAACCTGGAACTAAGAATTGAACTTGATATTCTATGCAGGTAATATTTAACAAAATTAACTTTTAATTGAACAAAATTAAATTCGAATTATTCTGTTTACTTTCAGAAAAACTAATTTAGCTTACAGTCTGCTGATTTATTGGAAATCTAGGCGCATCTACATATTAGAAGGAACATGCTAACATGGTTATTATTATAAGGAGGCTAATGATTTATATAATTGATTTTTTCACCATATAGATGATATTGATAGTAATTGTATTTGTAAGTTATGTTAGAACAAAACACAAATGAAAAGAACCAAATTTATTTGTCTTTTGCATAATTAAAAAAATAATAAAATATTAAATATTATAAGAAACACATATTTTCTTTTATTTCAAATAAAACTAAATACGGTTTTGGGGTCGCAATATATAAATTTTTTGATCGAAATTTATAACCAATTTCAATTAATTATTTAATTGAATGAATCAAATAGTTGATTGATTTTTGTCGCGAAATTAATTAAAATTTTAATTGATTCAATTAAAACTGTGATTGAATTTTATGTTAAAAATCAATCACGTTTTTAATTGATTCAATCACACAATTAATTGATTCCGTGACAAAAGTCAATTAAATTTTTAATTGAAAATCGTGTTGGTTTTCAATCAAAATGGGTGATTGATACTATCATTTTCGTGATTGAAGACATTTCAATTAAAAAAATGATTGAATCCGCGATTTTCGTGATTGAAATCAAAAAAATTTTTTTTGTGTGTATAGAAAATTTTGTCAAAATTTTATTTCTATAGAAATTTTATCAAAATTTTATTTCTATAGAAAATTTTGTCAAAATTTCATTTCCATACAAGTTTTATCAAAATTTTATTTCTATTGAAAATTTTGTCAAAATTTTATTTCAATAGAAAATTTTGTCAAAATTTTATTTCAATAGAAAATTTTGTCAGAATTTTATTTCTATAGAAAAATTCTCAACATTTTATTCTTTTAAAAAATTTTGTGAAAATTTTATTTCTATAGAAAATTTTGTCAAAATTTTATTTCTATAGAAAATTTTGTCAATATTTGATTTCTATAGAGAATTTTGTAAAAATTTTATTTCTATAGAAAAATTTGTGAAATTTTATTTCTATAGAGAATTTTGTCAAAATTTTATTTCTATAGAAAATTTGTCAAAATTTTACTTCTATAGAAAATTTAGTCAAAATTTTATTTCTATAGAAAATATTGTCAAAATTTTATTTCTATAGAAAATTTTCTCAAAATTTTATTTCTGTAGAAAATTTTCTCAAAATTTTATTTTTATCGAAAATTTTGTCAAAATTTAATTTCTATAGAAAATTTTGTCATAATTATTATTTTAAAATGTTGTCAATTTTTTAATAAGTTTGTGCATTTGTATGTAACGCCAAGAAGGAGTAATCATAGACCAACCTTTTAGTATACATCGGCTTAGAATTAAATTCTGAGTCGATTTAGCGATGTCCGTCCGTCCGTCCGTCCGTCCGTCCGTCTGTCTTTTGATGTATTTTTGTGTGCAAAGTACAGCTCGCAGTTTTAGTCCGATTGTCCTAAAATTTGGTATAGGGTCCAGTTTCGGCTCAAGGACGATCCCTATTGATTTTGGAAAAAATCGGTTCAGATTTAGATATAGCTGCCATATATATTTTTCACCGATCTGGTCATAATTGGCGTGTATATCAACCGATCTTCCTCAAATTCCGTACATCCGAATATTTTATGAGTCTCAAAATATCAGCCAAATCGGTTCAGATTTAGATATAGCTCCCATATATAGCTTTCGCCCGATTTACACTCATTTGCCCACAGAGGCCAATTTTTTGCTCCGATTTAGTTGAAATTTTGCATAGAGAGTAGAATTAGCATTGTTGATATGCGTGCCAAATTTGGTTGAAATCGGTTTAGATTTAGATATAGCTCCCATATATATGTTTTTCCAATTTCGACAAAAATGGTCAAATTACCAACATTTTCCTTGTAAAATCGCTACTGCTTAGTCGAAAAGTTGTAAAAATGACTCTAATTTTCCTAAACTTCTAATACATATATATCGAGCGATAAATCATAAATAAAATTTTGCCAAGTTTCCTTAAAATTGCTTCAGATTTAAATGTTTCCCATATTTATACCCTTCACCACTACTGTGGTACAGGGTATAATAAGTTTGTGCATTTGTATGTAACGCCAAGAAGGAAAAGTCTGAGACCCATCTTTTAGTATACCGATCGTCTTAGAATTAAATTCTGAGTCGATTTAGCGATGTCCGTCTGTCTGTCTGTCTGTCTGTCTGTCCGTCTGTCTGTCTGTTGATGTATTTTTGTGTGCAAAGTACAGCTCGCAGTTTTAGTCCGATTGTCCTAAAATTTGGTATAGGGTCCAAAGACGATCCCTATTGATTTTGGAAAAAATCGGTTCAGATTTAGATATAGCTGCCATTTATATTTTTCACCGATCTGGTCACATTTGGCGTGTATATCAACCGATCTTCCTCAAATTCCGTACATCCGAATATTTTATGAGTCTCGAAAAACTTGCAAAATATCAGCCAAATCGGTTCAGATTTAGATATAGCTCCCATATATAGCTATCGCCCGATTTACACTCATTTGCCCACAGAGGCCAATTTTTTGCTCCGATTTAGTTGAAATTTTGCACAGGGAGTAGAATTAGCATTATAGCTATGCGTGTCAAATTTGGTTGAAATCGGTTCAGATTTAGATATAGCTTTCGCCCGATTTACACTCAAATGACCACAGAGGCCAATTTTTTGCTCCGATTTAGTTGAAATTTTGCACAGGGAGTAGAATTAGCATTGTAGCTATGCGTGCCAAATTTGGTTGAAATCAGTTCAGATTTAGATATATCTCCCATATATAGCTTTCGGCCGATTTACACTCATATGACCACAGAGGCCAATTTTTTGCTCCGATTTAGTTGAAATTTTGCACAGGGAGTATAATTAGCATTGTAGCTATGCGTGCCAAATTTGGTTGAAATCGGTTCAGATTTAGATATAGCTTCCATATATATGTTTTTCTGATTTCGACAAAATTGGTCAAAATACCAACATTTTCCTTGTTAAATCGGCACTGCTTAATCGAAAAGTTGTAAAAATGACTCTAATTTTCCTAAACTTCTACTACATATATATCGAGCGATAAATCATAAATAAACTTTTGCAAAGTTTCCTTAAAATTGCTTCAGATTTAAATGTTTCCCATATTTTTTTTTTTACTAAAATTGTGTTCCACCCTAGTGCATTAGCCAACTTAAATTTTGAGTCTATAGATTTTGTAGAAGTCTATCAAATTCTTCCAGATCGAGTGATATTTAAATGTATGTATTTGGGACAAACCTTTATATATAACCCCCAACACATTTGACGGATTTGATATGGTATCGAAAATTTGGATGTACAAAGTGGTGCAGGGTATAATATAGTCGGCCCCGCCCGACTTTAGACTTTCCTTACTGGTTTTTTACTAAAATTGTGTTCCACCCTAGTGCATTAGCCAACTTAAATTGTGAGTCTATAGATTTTGTAAAAGTCTATGAAATTCTGTCCAAATCGAGTGATATTTAAATGTATGTATTTGGGACAAACCTTTATATATAGCACCCAACACATTTGACGGATGTGATATGGTATCGAAAATTTAGATCTACAAAGTGGTGCAGGGTATAATATAGTCGGCCCCGCCCGAATGTAGACTTTCCTTACTTGTTTTTCTATAGAAAATTTTGTCCAAATATTATTTCTAAAGAAAATTTGGTCAAAATATACTTAAAATTTAGGGTTTTCGGCAGTGGTTTATTCCCTCTTAGTAATGACAATGATATGTCGGAGCTTCTGTACGAGATTTCATCAAAAATTTTAACTATAAGGAGGAGGTCGCTTGTCGTTGAGCTTTACATAGAATTGGGTAGCAATCATTGATAAAAGGGAAGTTTACCACTGTTGTCTCACAATGGACTGAATATTCCAAGTAAGTCTACAAATATCGAAATTCGGAATCGCAAGATTTATTTTTCTTGTAACAAAAAATAGAGATTCCCTCGGACTCCAATACAATTTTAATTTTAATTTCTCATTAAAGATAACTATATTAACACGTTGACTGCCAAGGCCATTTTCAGAAAACTGGCCACTACGAGTTATCTCGTAGTGCGGCAGTCAACGTGTTAAAAAGATTTATTTTTAAAGGCTCAAGGGGGAAGAATATATGGTCAAAATGAAAAATTTTGCGGATGCGATTCTAAATTTTAGAACAATTTTCACAAAATGGACAAAATTTTTCCCACATACTTACAAATAATACTCTTGAACAAGCAGTAGTTAAGGCGGAGACAAAACCCACTAAAGCATCGGAAAGCTTGAGCAATTTACTCAAAATTGCAGTACCAATAAAGGTTCCTGGAAAGAAGCCAACAAAAGAAAGTTAATAAAGACAATAAAAGAAAATAAATTTTCACACTTACCTGCCAACACCAAAGCCGAGGTTACTGTTGAATATACACTAAAATCATTACCATTCCAATTGAGTTTGCGAAAAGTGAAACGATTCCAAAAATCATTTTCACCCAATCCAGGACCAATGGTAAACATATAGGCCATCATTAGGAAGAGTAGCAACATACGGCCACGATTTGGTCGTTTCTTCAAAGGAAACTTAACGTAGTCAACAACTAAACTGGGATCGAAAAAGTCCTTGAAAACATTTCTCTTCTCTGGAGCAGCAGCATTATTGTTAAGTGCAACATTGCGAGGAGTTGTTTGTAGTTCATCCAATTGTGTGCCATCATAGGCTGGATTTTCAGTACCTGATGTATGGGATTTTGCCTCAATTGCGGAATCGCTAGTCTTCGAAGGTAATGGTTTTAGTTCTTTGATTATGAAGATGACATAAAGCAAAGCGATCACATTGAATGAGAAAGCCATCGTGAAGGACCCTGCAAATGAAAGAGAGCATTAAAATAATTTTTATTTCCGATCGATCGATCGATCGATCTAACGACGGCCATCCGCCCGTCCGTGAAACAAAGCAGTGACTTGAAACTTGGTACACATAGTTGTTACTCAAGTATATCGGCATAGCAAATTGGCCATATCGAACCATTTTTAGATATAACAAGTATCACTTTATTACTTACATGTATATCCCAGATAATTGAAAAGAACTCCACTTATGGGTTGACCAATAAAAGGTAGACCAGTGGTAAACATAGCGAATATACCAAATCTAAAATTTATTTTAATGAATTCACAGCTAAATTGATTTTGAAGAATTGAATCTCCTACTCACCTGAATATGCGATCTTCTTCGGGTGTTGATATGGTCATATAACTATCAATTGCCATCAGACATAAAGTATTACCACCAAACAATGCTGGGACAATGGCCTCACTGTATGCTCCAAATTCCATGGGTATTTTATCAAAGAATATTGCCGATGCCAGAAGACCTTCTTTGTTGAAGCATTTATTGATTATTGATCGCAATAAATTTTACAAAAATTTTCCACTTACACAAAAACATAAGACTTTCTCCTATTAGGGGTGCTATCATACATGCTTTACGTTTATTGTAACGATCACTCCAACCACCAGCGAAGAGCATAACAATCAGTGGGAAAATGGCAGCTGAAATGAGGATAAATACAAAATTGGAATAAAATTTTTTATTTTTATGAATTTTATAAATGTAACCCAAACAAGTATATACGGCCGTAAGTTCGGCAAGGCCGAAGCTTATGTACCATCCACACTGAAAAAAATATTGTCGTGAGGTCAAAGATTTCATGTCTTTAAAATACGAATACAAATTTTGCTTAGCATAGAAGACGCATTTCTCTAAAATAAAGATTTTTTCCTTGTCCAAAAGTCGATAAACTTTTCAATGAAGTCGTATTGTCCTTATAATTAAGTGATTTGACTTAAAAATGGGTATCTTAACATGAAAGAAAAAATTTATAGGCTAAGGTCAACTTGATTTTAATAATTCAGAAAAATTCTTTAAATTTAATGAAATTGTCTTTAAATTTGTTGTCTTTTTGCATCTTGACTACAAAGCAAAAAATCGTTCAAATATAGGACATGTTTTTCAAAACTTTATTTTAAAGAAGTTTTTTACTTCAAACATAGCATAATTTCTACTGGAAGTGGAGTCCTAATTTGGAAAATAAAGTTGCCGTTAACTCGTTTTTAAAGGACTTTGATAGCATATGAAGAAAAAAAGCTGAGAAAGCGAAAAATTAAAATTAGCTTCCTAGAAGCAAGTACACAAAACCTAAATTTAAAAGAGAATTGTGTCTTAAAAGTATCCTTACTTGTATTCTCCGCTTCTTTGGCTCGGAATCAATACCAAATCTTTTAAAGTAAAGACAAAATCTTTGGAACCGAGTATGCTTTTTTTTCAGTGCACTATGGATTACGTAGAATCATCTACTGGAAACTGTCATCCACAATCAAATTACTTGACAACATTTTCTATAGAAGTAAAATTTGGAAAAAAAATTTCTGTAGAAATAAAACTAGGACAAAGTTTTCTATAGAAATAAGATTTTAACAAAATTTTCTATAGAATTAACATTTTGACAAAATTTTCAATGGATTTAAATTTTTACAACATTCTCTATAGAATTAAAATGTTGACAACATTTTCTATAGAAATAAAATTTTGCCAAAATTTTCTATAGAAATAAAATTTGACAAAATTTTACATAGGAGTAAAATTTTGACAAAATTTTCTATGGAATATAGAAATACAATTTTGGAAGATTATTTTTGGCTTGAGTGGCAACCATGATTATGAACCTATATGGATCAATTTTTGTGTGATTGGGAATCGGCTATATATAACTATACACCGATATGGGCCAATTTTGGCATGGTTATTAGCGGCCATATACTAACACCATGTTGCAAATTTCAACCGGATCGGATGAATTTTGCTCCTCCAAGAGGCCCTGGGGAACGGTTTATATGGGGGCTATATAATTATGGACCGATATGGACCAATTTTTGCGTGTTTGTTAGAGACCACATACTAATACCACGTACCAAATTTCAACTGAATCGGATGAATTTTGCTCCTCTAAGAGGCTACGGAGGTCAAATCTGGGGATCGGTTTATATGGGGGCTATATATAATTATGGACCCATATGGACCAATTTTTGAATGGTTGTTAGAGACTATATACCAAAACTATGCACCAAATTTCAGCCGTATCGGATGATATTTGCTTCTCTTAGAGGATCCGCAAACCAAATCTGGGGATCGGTTTATGTGGGGGCTATATATAATTATGGACCGATATAGACCAATTTTTGTATGGTTGTTAGAGATAATATACTAATATCATGGACCAAATTTCAGCCGGATCGGATGAAATTTGCTTCTCTTAGAGGATCCGATCTGGGGATCGGTTTATATGGGGGCTATATATAATTATGGACCGATATGGACCAATTTTTGCATGGTTGTTAGAGATTATATACTAATACCATGTACCAAATTTCAGCCGGATCGTATGAAATTTGCTTCTCTTAGAGGATCCGCAAACCAAACCTGGGTATCGGTTTGTATGGGGGCTATATATAATTATGGACCGATGTTGACCAATTTTTGCATGGTCATTAGAGACCATATACTAACACCAGGTACCAAATTGCAGCCGGATCGGATGAAATTTGCTTCTCTTAGAGGCTCCGCAAGCCAAATCGGGGGATCGGTTTATATGGGGCTGTATGTAATTATTGACCGAAGTGGACCAATTTTTGCATAGTTGTTAGAGACCATATACTAACACCATGTACCAAATTTCAACCGGATCGGATGAAATTTTCTTCTCTTAGAGGCTCCAAAATCCAAATCTGTGGATAGGTTTATATGGGGGCTATATATAATTATGGACCGATGCGGACCAATGTTTGCATGGTTGTTAGAGACCATATACTAACACCATGTACCAAATTTCAGCCGTATCGGATGAAATTTGCTTCTCTTAGAGGATTCGCAAACCAAATTTGGTGGTCCGTTTATATGGGGGCTATACGTGAAAGTGGACCGATATGGCCCATTTGTAATACCATCCGACCTACATCAATAACAACTACTTGTGCCAAATTTCAAGTCGATAGCTTGTTTCGTTCGGAAGGTAGCGTGATTTCAACAGACGGACGGGCGGACGACGTACGGACATGCTCAGATCGACTCAGAATTTTACCCCGACCCAGAATATATATACTTTATGGGGTCTTAGAGCAATATTTCGATGTGTTACAAACGGAATGACAAAGTTGGTGGAGGGTATAAAAATTATTTGTTTTGCAAAATATCACACAATTTTTTAATTCACATCCAAAACGCTGAATTCGGACCAGCCTTAAGAAGTGATGCAAAATCAGTGCAACGATTTTTGGGATGGATGATGGTGGACATCAATCCTATGACAAGCCCATGTTAAATTCATCGCTTCTGCTCCGATTTTTCACAACTTATCCAAAAAGAACATTTTCACTACTTTTTTGTGACGCTATATTAACGAAAAGTTGCATTGTACACTGAAAAAAAAGCATGCCCGGTTCCAAAGATTTTGTGTTTACTTTAAAAATTTTGGTATTGATTCCGTGCCAAAGAAGCTGAGAATACAAGTAAGGATACTTTTAAGACACAATTCTCTTTTAACTTTGGGTTTTGTGTACTTGCTTCTAGGAAGCAAATTTAAATTTTTCGATTTTTAAGTTTCTTTTCGTCATATGCTATCAAAATTAGGACTAGATTTCTAGTAGAAATTATGCTATGTTTCAAGTAAAAAACGTCTTTAAAATAAAGTGTTGAAAACCATGTCCTATATTTGAACGATTTTTTGCTTTGTAGTCAAGATGCAAAAAGACAACAAATTTAAAGGCCATTTCATTAAATTTAAAGAAATTTTCTGAATTATTAAAGTCACGTTGACCTTAGGCCAAACATTTTTTCTTTCATGTTATGATACCCATTTTTAATTGAAATCACTTAATTATAAGGACAATACGACTTCATTGAAAAGTTTATCGACTTTTGGACAAGGAGAAAATCTTTATATTAGAGAAATGCGTCTTCTATACTAAGCAAAATTCGCATTTATATTTTAAAGACGTGACATCTTTGACTTTACGACAACATTTTTTTCAGTGTATTTATGAAATTATCAATAATTTATTAAATTTCATTGACAAATTCCGTTAATAAAACGAAGTTTTTCTACCAGTGTCTAGTCATCATTGTACAAAATAATTATAGTTAAATCAATTTTCAATTAAACCTTAAAAAATTTTCCTCATAAATGAACAAACAATTATAAGATTAGCAAGTTTTTAATAATATTAATAATAACAACGCAAACAGTAAGTAAAAGCAAAAACCCAAAACTAAATCCACTTCAAATAAAATTTATTTTCAATTTTATGCAATTGAGCCGCATCATGACTAAGGTCAATAGACATTCATGACAAATCACCGTTAATTTGAGACATGAACTTGAATGAATAAAATTTTCGAAATAGAAATCAACCTAGAGCGATGATGTTGTTATCAACAAAACCCATGAAAAAAAAATGAATTACACAAAAGAAAAACAAAACTAAATATAGCAAAAAAATAGGCAACAAGCTAAAGCCAAACACGTTGTTATTCTGTGGAGAATCAACTGAGTTGTAAACAAATCCGTTGAACCGGTTTTGTCAAAGTTGATCTTTCTTTCTAGCATTCGTAAACAAATCCATTTGGGAAAAAACACAACAACACAAACTGCGTGTGGCGTGTTAACTCAATGAATGAACGATAGAACGAACTCTCTTCGTCATTATTCATCTCAACTTAGGCTCATGATTAATGTGAGATTTAAAACGACTTTTTTATGTAGTGTTTATTAGATATACGAGAATTTCACTCTGAGATTTTTGTTTTTTTATAGCTCTTAGTTGACTTCTGTGACCACTAAACATAGATGGCAACACGTGCTTCTAATCATGGTATTTGGTTTTGGGCACTTTTCTTCAGCTGTCTTGACCGGTATGCTAATTTTGTGATATGCCTTCGATGATGTTACCAAAGAAGGAATTTCGTAAATTGTCTTTTAATCCTGACAAACGAAACAGCAACAACAACAACAAGTTGATCTTACTACATTCTATAGACTGGAGTGTGAATTATATACGCCATAAAAACCCAATTAGCGAAAAAGTTTAAAGGTAGTTAATTAAATTCTATATATTAAAAAAAAAACTTGTAACAGATATAATCCCCACATAGTGTCGAAAATTTAAACAAATATTCTTCAAATTCAGGTACAGTTTGTCAAGAAAGTGTTTTGACAATGGGATAAAAATTATGTTTTGTTCCAAAATTAAATATAATGAAATTTTAAAAAAATATTTTATTATGTATTTTGCAAAGTATACATACGTACACAGAATTAAAAATTTAATAAAATATTTAATATTTCAATTATTTCTAGAATTTGAAATATTTGGCAATGTCAAAAGACTTTCTTGACATACTGTATATTGAATCTTCTGGGAGAGATGAAATATAATGAGAGAGCGAGAGAGATAGGAAAGCCATACGAGTATACTACATATTCACACAAAACGTATGTTTAAGTACGTACACTTATAGTTTAGTTGAATGTAATGGTTCTTACCTTTCCTTAAGGCTTTTTCTATACAAAAATCTACACTGTAAAAAATATTAACCTAGTACGAAGGATTGTGCCATCTAAATTTACAATTTTTTTTTCTGATTCAATCACGATATTAATTGAACCAATTAATTCTTTAATTGATATGTCTTCAATCACAGAAATGATAGTATCAGTTAAAAAATTAATTGATACTATTAATGTTTGTGATTGATTTTTGTTTCAATTAAGCATTTTGTTGAATTAATTAAATTTTTAATTAAATATGTTTTAAAATTCAATTAAAATTTCAATTGTAAAAATTTTCATGAAATTTTTCTGTTTAAGGACACGAAATTAATACACTAAATTTGAATAAAATAAAGAAACTTGAATTAAAAACAAATAACTAAAGTCTAAAGTCGGTCGGGGCTGACAATATTATACCCTTCACCGCTATTTAAACCAAAATTTTTGATACCATCAATTTTGACTCCTTCAAATTCATTGCAAGCTATATAAAAGTTTATATTACCATATACAAGTATTTAAATATTAACCGATTTGGACAGTATTTTCATACTTATACTTACAACATCTCTAGACTTGGGTAACGCCCTGGAAGCTATATCTAAATCTGAACCGATTGTAATGAAATTTAACCCTTAAATGTGCACTGTATATTTTAAGATACAATAAGAAAAAAGTTCTTACGTCTTAAAATGTTGACCTAATTCTATGAAGTCAAGTTTGTTGGAAAGATATTTATGGAAACTATATCTAAATCTGAAGCGACTTCACATATTAACATATGACACATTATCAATTATATCAATTGTACTCCTTGTGCAAAATTTGAAGCAAATCAAGGCTTCTGGGACCATATAAGTGCATATCGGGCGAAAGATATGTGTATATGGGAGCTATGTCTAAATCTGAAACGGTTTGGAAGTTTTCCAAGACTAACAAAATATTCGGATGTACGGAATATGGGTTGATAAACGTCAATTATGACTAGATCGGTGATTACTATATATGGCAGCTAAATCTGAATCGATTTTTTCCCAAATCAATAGTGATTCTCTTTGTGTCGAACTCTATCCCAGCAAAAAAAGCGTCGCCACAAAAGTAATGAAAATGTTCTTTTTGGATCCGGAAGTGGTGCTAAATTGACGCAGAAGCGATGAATTTAACATGGGCTTGTCATAGGACGGAAGTCCTCCATTTCAACAGCCAGTGCACTAAATTTGCATCACTTCTTTAGGTCTGATCCGAATTCAATGTTTTGGATGTAAATTAAAACAATCTGTGATATTTTGTCAAATAAATAATTTAAAATTTTTTTATATTTATTTTCATAATTTATTATGATTGTAAATCTTGTAATAAATAAATAATTTTTTGTTTATAATTTTAAATGGATTCTAACGCTTGTGTGAAACGTTTGACCTCAAATATTTTCAAAAATTCACAATTTTTTCAGATTGGATTTATCGTTTTTTCGACAAAATTTAAATAATTTGTACCATTTTATGAATTCTTAAACTGTTTTTAACCTATTTGAAACAAAAAAAGTTAAAATTACCCATTAAAAATATGAAAAATCCAAGTTATAAAAAATTGAATAAACAGAACTTTCTGGGTAGTTAAAATAAAGAACATCATTGGGAGTGCATCTTCCGGAAGGGCTTTTAAAGTTGTGCCTTTGGAAGAACTTCCAAATTTTTGTGCTGGGATGCCAAATATGAGGACGATCAGGACTAAACTGCGAGCTGTACTTTGCACACAAACATTTTTTAGTTTGATTAAAAAATGACTGTTAAAAAAATTTTTAGTTAAAAATTAAAAAGAAATCCGTCACACTTTTGACGTGATCTAGTCTTCCGAGTTTGATAAAAAAGTTAATTGTATCAATTAATTTTTCAATTAACAATTTTTAAATTTACAATCATTGACTAAATTAACTTAATGTTTCTATCTCGATTAGAAAGTTAATTGTATCAATTAATTTATTAATTGAAAACATTTTCAACTTCAATCAACTTTTTAATAAGAAATATTTTGGGTGATATTTTTTCTGTGTAAATCCATAAAGGCTTCGCTAGCAAATTTTCTACAATTAACACTTGCCGCTGGCAAGGTATCTTAAAACTTCTTAACACCGTCTTCTCAATTGAAAGTTAGGCCGTACGGGGTATATATTAAACAACAAAGGCCGATTAAATACGTAAATAATTCAGTTTGATAAATTTTTCTGTAGAAAAAAAAAATTTTGACAAAATTTTCTATAGAAATAAAATTTTGACAAAATTGTTTATAGAAACTAAATTTTGCTAGATTATTTTTGGGAATCGACCGATATGGACCAATTTTTACATGGTTGTTAGCGGCCATATACCTGCGCAACGTACCAAATTTCAACCGGATCGGGCGAATTTTGCTCTTCCAAGGGGCTCCGGAGGTCAAATCTGGGGATCGGTTTATATGGGGGCTATATATAATTATGGACCGATGTGAACCAATTTTTGCATGGTTGTTAGAGACCTTATACTAACACGATGTGCCAAATTTCAGCCGGATGGGATGACATTTGCTTCTCTTAGAGGCTACGCAAACCAAATCTGGGGATCGGTTTATATGGTTGCTATATATAATTATGGGCCGATGTGAACCAATTTTTGCATGTTTGGTAAAGACCATTTACTAGCACCGTGTACCAAATTTCAGTCGGATCGGATGAAATTTGCTTCTCTTAGAGGCTCCGCAAGCCGAATCTGGGGATCGGTTTATATGGGGGCTATATATAATTGTGGACCGATTTGGACCAATTTTTGCATGCGCGTGAGAGAGCTTATACTAACACCATGCGTCATGGTGTTAGTATAAGCTTCAACTCCAAGAGGCTCCGCAAGCCAAATCTGAGCATCGGTTTATATGGGGGATATACGTAAAAGTGATCCGATATGGCCCATTTGCAATATCGTCCGACCTACATCAATAATAACTACTTGTGCCAAGATTCAAGTCATTGGCTTGTTTCTGAACTACTCAGAATTTCACCACGACCCAGAATATATATATATATATATATATATATATATATATATATATATATATATATATATATATATATATATATATATATATATATATATATATATATATATATATATATATATATATATATATATATATATATATATATATATATATAATATATATATTATATATATATATATATATATATATATATATATATATATATATATATATATATATATATATATGGTGGAGGGTATCAAAACTATCTAAATTTAATTTAAATTACATACCTATAAGACCAAAACGACTTCATTGAGAAGTTTATCTACTATTAGACAAGGAACAAAACTTTATATCAAAGAAATACATCTTCTATGCTTAGCAAAATTCGCATTCGAATTGTAAGGATAAGAATTCGGTGGTCTAACGACAATATTTTTTCCATGTGGTAATGAAGCTTGAAACATTTACGAAAAACTAATTCTGCAACCATTATTTATCATTATTGTTTAAGCTATTTTTCAACAGCAAAATATATATAAACTCTTAATCCATGATTAATTGCCATAGCTAATTTAGTGTTAGTAATGCCTTTGGAATTCCAGTACTTAATATAAAAAATAAAATTTCAACAAAATTTAATATCTATTAGAATTTAATCATATGTGTAGATCCGGTTCTTTGTTGGTTTATTTTCTCTCTTCTACCAAAAGAATCAAAAATTACTTTCAATAATTTCTGTTGATGCTAATTTTTGTAGCTAATGATTCGATGACATGAAGATACAAGTTATGTTAGATCCACACAGAAATACCAAACTTGTTCTATTAATAAATTTATTTATTTTTATACCCTCCACCATAGGATGGGGGTATATTAACTTTGTCATTCCGTTTGTAACACATCGAAATATTGCTCTAAAGACCCTATAAAGTATATATATTCTGGGTCGTGGTGAAATTCTGAGTCGATCTAAGCATGTCCGTCCGTCCGTCTGTCCGTCCGTCCGTCTGTCAGGCTGTCCGTCCGTCTGTGAAAATCACGCTAACTTCCGAACGAAACAAGCTATCGACATGAAACTTGGCACAAGTAGTTGTTATTGATGTAGGTCGGATGGTATTGAAAATGGGCCATATCGGACCACGTTTACGTATAGCCCCCATATAAACCGATCCCCAAATTTGGCTTGGGGAGCCTCCCGGAGCAGCAAACTTCATCCGATCCGGTTGAAATTTGTACGTGGTCTTAGTATACGGTCTCTAACAACCATGCAAAAATTGGTCCATATCGGTCCATAATTATATATAGCCCCCATATAAACCGATCCCAGATTTGACCTCCGGAGCCTCTTGGAGGGGCAAAATTCATCCGATCCGATTGATATTTGGTACCTGATGTTAGTATATGGTCTCTAACAACCATGCAAAAATTGGTCAATATCGGTCCATAATTATATATAGCCCCCATATAAACCGATCCCAGATTTGACCTCCGGAGACTTTTGGAGGGGCAAAATTCATCCGATGCGGTTGAAATTTGGTACCTGATGTTAGTATACGGCCTCTAACAACCATGCAAAAATTGGTCCATATCGGTCCATAATTATATATAGCTCCCATATAAACCGATCCCCAGATTTGACCACCGGAGCCTCTTGGAGGAGCAAAATTCATCCGATCCGGTTGAAAATTAGTACGTGGTCTTAGTATACGGTTTTTAACAACCATGCAAAAATTGGTCCATATCGGTCCATAATTATATATAGCCCCCATATAAACCGATCCCCAGATTTGACCTCCGCAGCCTCTTGGAGGGACAAAAA
Organism: Haematobia irritans; assembly: GCF_050003625.1. Lineage (NCBI taxonomy): Eukaryota > Metazoa > Arthropoda > Insecta > Diptera > Muscidae > Haematobia > Haematobia irritans. The sequence goes on along the minus strand of NC_134399.1, from coordinate 33,736,757 downwards.
TTCATCCGATCCGGTTGAAATTTGGTACCTGATGTTAGTTTACGGCATCTCATAACCATGCAAAAATTGGTCCATATCGGTCCATAATTATATATAGCCCCCATATAAACCGATCCCCAGATATGAACTCCGGAGCCTCTTGGAAAGAAAAAATCATCCGATCCAGTTGAAATTTAGTACATGGTGTTAGTATATGGTCTCTAACAACCATGCAAAATTTGGTCCATATCGGTCCATAATTATATATAGTTCCCATATAAACCGTCCCCAGATTTGACGTCCGGAACCTCTTGGAGGAGCAAAAGTCATCCGATACGGCTGAAATTTGGTACATTTTGTCAATATATGGCCTCTAATAGCCATGTAAAAATTGGTCCATATCGGTCTTTAGTTATATATAGCCGATGACTTATTACACAAAAATTGGTCCATATCGCCAAAAATAATCTACCAAAACTTTATTTCCATAGAAAATTTTGTCAAATTTTATTACTATAGAAAGTTTTGTCAAAATTTCATTTCTCTAGAAAGTTTTGTCAAAAGTTTATTTCTATACAAATGTTTGTCAAAATTTTATTTCCATAGAAAATTTTGTCAAAATTTTATTTCTATAGAAAATTTTGTAATCTACCTAAACTTTATTTCCATAGAAAATTTTGTCATATTTTATTACTATAGAAAGTTTTGTTAAAATTTCATTTCTATAGAAAGTTTTGTCAAAAGTTTATTTCTATTATATTACATGTTAGCCTGATACCGAAACAGGCAATTGACGTCCAAATGCATTATATCTAATTATACAATTATTTTTCGAGCTTTATGGACAGATATAGATTAAGGAACATGGTTAATAGAGCCATTGAAAAGAAAACGCCAGATACCAATCTATACACGCCTGGACTGTACATGTTTCGGCGAATGAACCTTTCCACAGCCTTTAGTATAGATCTGGCTGGGAGAGATAACTCAATTTTGGGCCCTTTATGCTAACTCCTTATGGAGAAAACATTTGGGAAATTTCCTCTTACAAATTGAATCATCTTTTCTCCCACTGTACATCATCTTTTCATATAACTTACGAGTCCCTTAATCTTATTTTTATTTCGTTTTGTTACATAGTAATGCATAGTAATGTTATTTCTATAGAAATGTTTGTCAAAGTTTTATTTCTATAGAAAATTTTGTAAAAAATTTATTTCTGTAGAAAATTTTGTCAACATTTTATTTCTATACAAAATTTTGTCAAAATTTTATTTCTATACAATATTTTGTCAACATTTTATTTCTATAGAAATTTTTGTCAAAACTGTATTGCTATAGAAAATTTTGTCAACATTTTACTTCCATAGAAAATTTTGTCAACATTTTATTTCTATAGAAAATTTTGTCAAGTTTTTATTGCTATAGAAAATTTTGTCAAAATTTTATTTCTATAGAAAATTTTGTCAAAATTTTATTTCTATAGAAAATTTTGTCAAGGTTTCATTTCTATAGAAAATTTTGTCAAAATTTTATTTCTATAGAAAATTTTGTCTAACTAGATTATATACGTATTTAATCGGCCTTTTTTTGTTTAATATATACCCCGTATGGGCTAACTTACAATTTAGAAGACAGTGTTAAAAAGTTTTACGATACCTTGCCATCGGCAAGTGTTATCGCAACTCAAGTAATTCGATTGTGGATGACAGCCTTTAGTAGAAGTTCCTACGCAATCCATGGTGGAGGGTACATAAGATTCGGCCTGGCCGAACTTACGGCCGTATATACTTGTTTGATTTGCATTTGAATTGCGGGTTTAAATTGCATCCATTAATATTTTTAATATTTTGTAAAGCAAAATCTTTGGAACCGGACAAACTTTGACAACCATGTTTTGTTTACAATGTTCCCTCGGTGAATATGGTTGCGGTCAAAAGTTTACATCTTCGCTTCCAAAAATACCAATCACATCCATCCATCCATCCGTTTGTCCGTTCGTTGAAATCCCTCCGTCCGTCTCTATGTGTTGCGGCAAACAAAGTAAACTGAATAATTGTTTAAGTACAATAAAATATCTATCTCAAAACGATCGTGCGTTTTGATTAAAATTTTCCTTGGATGAGGGTATTTACGGTCGGTTTATCCAAGCGATGCGTGTGTACTGCGTACTTGTGTTTTGATTTAATTTAAAATAATTTAACCTAGTTGAAGATAATTCGAGTACTCGAAGAATGACAACTAACGTCACACTGTCAAAATAATATTTGAGTAATACGATAAAGGTGATTTTTGTAAATTTTTGCATATTAAGGTGAGTTCGTTTTATCACCCAAATACTAAATTAAAAGTGCAAAAGTATATATGAAGACGATTAAATTTTTATCAAGTGTTGTAAAATTATGGATGATCCTATATATTGGTTGCTAAACATTTAATTATTTGAAAAAAATTTACTGTGAAAATAAGCTAGTTTTAAGCTTGAAAACTGACCATAGTACTTACTTTTAGTGATTAAAATATTGAAATTGAATGTGTCCAATGGTTTTTGGGAGTTATTATGGGCTCGAAACAAAAAAAAAAATCAAACATGTGGATATACCCAATTCAAAATTCTACGGTTGAAATTTTAATTCTATATTATTACTTAAATCATTACCAGATGCCAATTGCACTTTCTATATACCACACAAATACATATATTTTTTTTTTCAAAAATACACGAAATTCTATATAAAACAAGTATATACGGCCGTAAGTTCGGCCGTATATACTTATGTACCCTCCACCATGGATTGCGTAGAAACTTCTTCTACACACTGCCATCCACAATCGAATTACTTGGGTTGGGGTAAAGCTTACCGATGGCAAGGTATCTTAAAACCTCCTAACACCGTCTTCTAAATTGTAAGTAAGTCCATACGTGGTATATATTAAATTAAAAAAGACCGATTAAATACGTATATAATTTAGTTTGACAAAATTTTTTATAGAAATAAAATTTTGACAAAATTTTCTATACAAATAAAATTTTGATAACATTTTCTATAGATAATAAATTTGGTCAAAATTTTCTATAGAAATAAAGTTTTGACAATATTTTCTATAGAAATAAAATTTTGACAACATTTTTTATAGAAATAAAATTTTTACAAAATTTTCTATAGAAATAAAATTTTTACAAAATTTTTTATAGAAATAAAGTTTTGACAATATTTTCTAAAGAAATGAAATTTTAACAAAAGTTTCTATAGAAATAAAATTTTGACAAAATTTTTTATAGAAATAAAATTTTAACAAAATTTTTTATAGAAATAAAATTTTGACAAAATTTTCTATAGAAATAAAGTTTTGACAATATTTTCTATAGAAATGAAATTTTAACAAAATTTTCTATAGAAATAAAATTTTGATAGATTATTCTTGGCTCGAGTGGCAACCATGATTATAAACCGATATGGACCAATTTTTGTATGATTGGGGATTGGCTATATATATATAACTATAGACCGATATGTACCAATATTGGTATGGTTGTTAGCGGCCATATACTAACACCGGGTTCCAAATTTGAACCAGATCGGATGAATTTTGCTCCTCCAAGGGGCTCCGGAGGTCAAATCTGGAGAACGGTTTATATGGGGGCTATATATAATTATGGACCGATGTGGATCAATTCTGTCATGGTTGTTAGAGACCATATACCAACACCATGTACCAAATTTCAGCCGTATCGGATGAAATTTGCTTCTCGTTGAGGCTCCGCAAGCCAAATCTGGGGATCGGTTTATATGGATGGTTGTTAGAAACCATGTACCAACACCGTGTACCAAATTTCAGCGGGATGGGATGAAATTTGCTTCCCTTTGAGGCTCCGGAAACCAAATCTGGGGATCGGTTTATATGGGGGCTATATATAATTATGGACCGATGAGGACCAAGACTCAGAATATATATACTTTATGGGGTCTTAGAACAATATTTCGATGTGTTACAAACGGAATGACAAAGTTAATATACCCCCCATCCTATGGTGGAGGGTATAAAAATGTCATGTCATGTCAAATGTTTGTATAAGAACAGGATTTTAAATTTATCCATTAGAAATTCTTTTAAATTAACTAATATTAGCACTTGTATTGGCGTCAACTATTTTCAGAATATACAAAAATTAAAACTCGAAATCAAATTCAAAAGAAATGCATGTATGCATGGACTGAATACATACAACGAAAAACCTTTGGACTATAATGTTTTCTAAAACAAGATTCTTTAAAGCATATAATTAACAATCGTTGTATCGCTAGTAATTTAGTACAAAATTTTTATGAACTAAGTGCCAGTATTTCAATGACATAACAATAAGTGCAATGCTAACTAAAGCAGATGTAGTATTTTGGTATACTTCTCAAAAATAGTACGAATGAACTACAGCGTGATTAAAATGGTAAAAATCTCTCAGAATTAATTTAATTAATCTCGAAATTTAGAACACAATTTAGTTATATTTTCGCACGATATAGCCTCTTTAAGAAGTAGATTTCATCCAATCGGGCTTAAATCAGATATGTTGTGTCAGTATATACCCATATTTGTCTTGCCGAAACTCATGGAAGAACAAAAATTCGGATAGCATATCCGGTTGAAATTCGTGACTTTGTCGATATCAGTCGAGATATCGATATCTTTTATTTTATTTTATTTCTATAAAAAATTTTGTCAAAATTTTATTTCTATAGAAAATTTTTTAAAAATTTTGATTTCTACAGAAAATTTTGTTAAAAATTTTATTTCTATAGAAAATTTTGTCGCAATTTTATTTCTGTAGAATTTTTTTTTCAAAATTTTATTTCTATTAAAAATTTTTTCAAAATTTTATTTCTGTAGAAAATTTTGTCAAAATTTTATTTCTGTAGAAAATTTTGTCAAAATTTTATTTCTATAGAAAATTTTGTCAAAATTTTATTTTTATAGAAAATTTTGTCAAAATGTTATTTCTATAGAATTTTTGTCAACATTTTATTTCAATAGAAAATTTTGCCAAAATTTTATTTCTATAGAAAATTTTATCAACATTTTATTTTTTTAAAAAGGTTTGTCAAAATTTTATTTCTATAGAAAGTTTTGATGTTTGTAGACAATTTTGTCAAAATTCTATTGCTATAGAAAATTTTGTCAACATTTTATTTCTTTAAAGAATTTTGTCAAAATTTTGATTTTTATAGAAAATTTTGTTAATATATTGATTTCTCTAGAAAATTGTACCAAAGTTTTGAATGCTATAGAAAATTTTGTCAAAAAAATTTTTCTATAGAAAATTTTGTTAAAATTTTATTTCTATAGAAAATTTTGTCAAAATTTTGATTTCTGCAGAAAATTTTGTTAAAATTTTGATTCCTATAGAAAATTCTGTAAAAATTTTATTTCTGTAGAAAACTTTCTAAAAATTTTATTTCTATAGAAAATGTTATCAAAATTTTATTTCTATTAAAAATTTTTTCAAAATTTCAGTTGTATAGAAAATTTTGTCAACATTTTTATTTCTATAGAAAATTTTGTCAAAATTTTATTTCTATAGAAAATTTTGTCAAGATTCTGATTTCTGTAGAAAATTTTTTCAAAATTTTGTTCGATAGAAGATTTTGCCAAAAACAAACCCAGCCAACTAAATACAAATCGATGATTTGAGTTTGGCAAAGGAAAAGAGATATGCTTGCAAATTTGCTTAGGCAGTAGCCGACTATTAAACCCTTTTTCGGAAGGTTCAAGTGTATTTCACTTTGGGTTGAGTGAATTACCCGAATTTATTCTGATAATTGGTTGATAGTTTTGCTGCAAGTAGAGGATGCTGATGAGGAATGTGGTAATTCCGAAACAGCTGTACATCCAACCATCTTGCAGTCTTTGCCCAAATAAATTTGACAAGCATACTTTTCCTCTGTTGGTTAAGCTACACTTGTAGTTTAGTCAATGCATGACTTTAAGCTGAGATCAAAAACAACAATAACGATTGAAGAGAAGCCAACAATAACAAACAAAACGAAAATTTTATTTCTATAGAAAACTTTGTCAAAATTGTATTTCTATAGAAAATTTTGTCAACATTTTGTTTCTTTAAAAAGGTTTGTCAAAATTTTATTTCTATAGAAAATGTTTTTGCTTTTCGACAATTTTGTCAAAATTCTACTTCTATAGAAAATTTGTCCAACATTTTATTTCTTTAAAAAGTTTTTCAAAATTTTATTTCTATAGAAAAATTTGTCAAAATTTTGATTTTTATAGAAAATTGTTCCAAAATTTTGAATTCTATAGCAAATTTTGTCAAAATTCTATTTCTATAGAAAATGTTGTCAATATTTTATTTCTGTAGAAAATTTATGGTAATTTGGCAGGAATATTTTGCAAATTCTACCAAAACTGCAAAGAATTTCCTAATCTACCGAACAGTAAAAAACTTCCATTTTTGGAAGAATTCTTCCAACTGTGCTCCCATAAAAATAAATTTTTCGTTATATTCCCAAAAATAGTAAGAATGAACTATTATTATTGCTATCATTAAAAATGTATACATTTTCAATCTCTTCCTTAGTTGACTCTATTTTGTAATTAGATTAAAAAGTTAATAGTATCAATTAATTTTTTTAACTGAGTACTTTTTAAACTTCCATTAACTTTTTAAATGGAAATTTGTTGATAATATATTTTTCACTGCAGATGTTCTCTAATAACCGTGCATAAATTAGACTATATGTATCCATAATTATATATGGCCTCCATTTAAGCCGACTCCCCAAGATTTGTCTTCTATAGGACGAACAAATTTAATCCGATCCGGTTGAAATTTGGCTCTTTGCACTGAAACATTTTTTTTCCTCTTGCCAATTGATTTTTATACCCTCCACCATAGGATGGTGGTATATTAACTTTGTCATTCCATTTGTAACACATCGAAATATTGCTCTAAGACCCCATAAATAAAGTATATATATTCTGGGTCGTGGTGAAATTCTGAGTCGATCTGAGCATGTCCGTCCGTCCGTCCGCCTGTTGAAATCACGTTAACTTCCGAACGAAACAAGCTATCGACTTGAAACTTGGCACAAGTAGTTGTTATTGATGTAGGTGGGATGGTATTGCAAATGGGCCATATCGGTTCACTTTTACGTATAGCCCCCATTAAAGGTCCCCCAGATTTGGCTTGCGGAGCCTCTAAGAGAACCATATTTCATCCGATCTGGCTGAAATTTGGTACATGGTGTTGGTATATGGTCTCTAACAACCATGCAAAAATTAGTCTACATCGGTCCATAATTATATATAGCCCCCATATAAACCGATCCCCAGATTTGGCTTGCGGGGCCTCTAAGAGAAGCAAATTTCATCCGATCTGGTTGAAATTTGGTACGTGATGGTAGTATATGATATTTAACAACCATGCCAAAAGTGGTTCATATCAGTCCATAATCATATATAGCCCCCATATAAACCGATCCCGAGATTTGGTTTTGGAGCCTCTTGGAGGAGCAAATTTCTGGCTCTCTACGTACCGTGCAAAAGTCCATGTCGATTCGTAATTATTTGTAGACTTACCTATACATAACTTTTTTGTCTAATATATATACCACGTATGGACTAACTCACAATCTAGAAAACGATGTTAAGAAGTTTTAAGATACCATAACCCAATTAATTCGATTGTGGATGACAGTCTTTCGTGGAAGTTTCTACGCAATCCATGGCGGAGGGTACATAAGATTCGGCCTGGCCGAACTTACGGCCGTATATACTTTTTTTTTTTTAATTTATTTCTATAGAAAATTTTATCAAAATTGTATTTCTATTAAAAATTTTGATTTCCGTAGAAAATGTTGTCAAAATGTTGATTTCTACAGAAAATTTTGTTAAAGTTTTGAATCCTATAGAAAATTTTGTCAAAATTTTATTTCTGTTGAAAATAGTTTTGAAAATTTTATTTTTATAGAAAATTTTATCAAAATTTTATTTCTATTAAAAATTTTGTCAAAATTTTATTTCTGTAGAAAATTCTGTCAAAATTTTATTTTTATAGAAAATGTTGTCAAAATTTTTTTTCTGTAGAAAATTTTGTCAAAATTTTATTTCTATAGAAAATTTTGTCAAAATTTTATTTCTATAGAAAATTTTGTCACAATTTTATTTCTATAGAAAATTTTGTCGAGATTTTGATTTCTGTAGAAAATTTTGTCAAAATTTTATTCGATAGAAAATTTTGTCAAAATTTTATTTCTATAGAAATTTTTGTCAAAATTTTATTTTTATAGTAAAATTTAGTTTTATAGTAAAATTTTCTATAGAAAATTTTATCAAAATTTTGGTTTCTACAGAAAATTGTTTGTCAAAATTGTATTTCTGTAGAATTTTTTTTTTCAAAATTTTATTTCTATAGAAATTGTTATCAACATTTTATTTCTATTAAAAAAAATTGTCAAAATTTTATTTCTATAGAAAAATTTGTCAAAATTTTGATTTTTATAGAAAATTATTCCAAAATTTTGAATTCTATAGCAAATTTTGTCAAAATTCTATTTCTATAGAAAATGTTGTCAATATTTTATTTCTGTAGAAAATTTATGGCTATTTGTCAGAATTTTCTAATCTACCGAACAGTAAAAACTTCAATTTTTGGAAGAATTCTTCCAACTGTGCTCCCAGAAAAGGAAATTTTTCGTTATAGTAACAATGAAAAATGAAAAATGTATACATTTTCAATCTCTTCCGGATTTGACTCTATTTTGTAATTAGATTAAAGAGTTAATAGTATCAATTAATTTTTAACTGAGTACTTTCTAAACTTCCCAAGATTTGTCTTCTAAACGGCGAACAAATTTCATTCGATCCGGTTGAAATTTGGCTCTATGAACAGAAACTTTTTTTCTCTTACCAATTCATTTGTATACCCTTCACCACTACTGTGGTACAGGGTATAATAAATTTGTGCATTTGTATGTAACGACAAGAAGGAGTAATCATAGACCAATCATAGACCTTTTAGTATACGGATCGGCTTAGAATTAAATTCTGAGTCGATTTAGCGATGTCCGTCTGTCTGTCTGACTGTCTGGCTGTCTGTCCGTCTGTCTGTCTGTTGATGTATTTTTGTGTGCAAAGTACAGCTCGCAATTTTACTCCGATTGTCCTAAAATTTGGTAAAGGGTGCTGTTTCGACTCAAAGACGATCCCTATTGATTTTGGAAAAAATCGGTTCAGATTGGTAAATTTGATTGAAATCGGTTCAGATTTAGATATAGCTCCCATATATAGCTTTCGCCCGATTTAAACTCATATGACCACAGAGGCCAATTTTTTGCTCCGATTTAGTTGAAATTTTGCACAGGGGGTAGAATTAGCATTGTAGCTATGCGTGCCAAATTAGGTTGAAATCGGTTCAGATTTAGATATAACTCCCGTATATATGTTTTTCTGATTTCGACAAAAATGGTCAAAATACCATTGTGTTCCACCCTAGTGCATTAGCCGACTTAAATTTTGAGTCTATAGATTTTGTAGAAGTCTATCAAATTCTGTCCAGATCGAGTGATATTTAAATGTATGTATTTGGGACAAACCTTTATATATAGCACCCAACACATTTGACGGATGTGATATGGTATCGAAAATTTAGATCTACAAAGTGGTGCAGGGTATAATATAGTCGGCCCCGCCCGACTTTAGACTTTCATTACTTGTTTAAATTGTAATTGCTGCAATCATCCATCACACAATTAATCCGAAATTAAAAATATTGTTGTTTTAAACATTAATTGAATTTTACGAAAAAAAAAAACAATTATATTTTTAATTGAAACATATAAAAGATTAACTAAGACATCAATTAAGTTTCTAATCAACAATATTTTTAATATCTAATTAATTCTTTGATTAATAGGGGTATTTTTGTGATTGAAACAATTTCAATTAAAAGAAGAATTTGATGAACTAATTTCGTGATTGATTTAGAAAAAAATCTGTGTAGGAGCAATTGAAAATAATTATTTTTTTAAAGGATTTTTTTTTTAAATAATGTAACCATAAAGAAATTGCTATTTTAGCGTAATAATGCAAACATACTAACCGCCCAAAACTTCGGGACATTTTTGAATCAAAAAAAAATTTTTTTTCACTGAAGTTCCATTGATAACTACTATTGACACATTTTTGGGATTCCCATAAATGTTCCATATATCTTCTCCGAATTCTCATTGCCGTCTATACTCACCTATGGGGGCTCTTTTGCCCGAAACATTAGCTGCCAGCTTCTGAGCACCAATTTCAGCCTTGCACACTGTTACATTGAAACCAGGAGACATATCCGTAAAAGTTTTCTCAGCTTCAGAGGCTGTAAAATCCACAGTATCTTCAAAATTTAGAGTATCACAATCAATATCATAGGCCGATTTATCCAAAGTGGTGGCACAAACTTCTGGACTATAGCCCAAATTAACGCGACAAGCCTTATCCAAGGGAAAATTCAACATGGCAATGATATTGAAGACACTAGCCATGAGATAGAAGAAGAAGAAAGGTTCTATCACCAGGTAATGGCGATAACGCCATACCTTTTGCATGTAGCTAAGTTTTTCCTCATTCTGAGGTTTATCCACTGTAGGGCTGGCCATTTCGATTAGCTAAAAATGATTTTTTTTTGCTATTTATATATTTTTTTTAATATTTTAATACCCTTATTTTTAGCCAGACCCCTTTAAAACATTTTAAGTCGCTCTCAATTTTTTTTTTTTGTAACAAAATAGCGTTGCAAAACGTTTAGTATGTCAACGCGCAGACGTCCGGCTCTCAACTAAACTTAGACAATAAAATTAAAATTTTTTAGTCGTTCTCATCATCACCAGTAGCTTTGGGGCTTAGCATTCGTTGATCATTCAGCGTATATGTGTTCGTGTGTGTGTGTGTATTTGGAGATGAAGATGATCAGCTTCTAAGATTTTCTCGTTTTGTGATTCTACTCTGAAATGAATATCATCTTTCTTAAGCTTTCTTTTGAGGGGAGGGTACGTTTTAGGTTCATGTTTATCAGGTTTGATGCTCGTTAATAAATGCGTATGAATTTGCTTAACATGCCATGACTGACTTATCATTGTTTTATTATTCAAATTTAGAAAAAAAAATTTTTTTGAAATTCAATTTCTATATCGCTGAGATTGTGTAACTGACCATCTAATATCTCACTCATCGTTGGGATTATGACAACAGAATTGTCAAACAATACAATCCCAGTAACAGTGTAACGAAACTGAATAAATTTAGCTATAACACACTGAAAAGAAAATATTATGCTAATATTTAAAGTTATTCAATCTATACTTTACGATACGTAATTTATTTAAAGGAGAATCCACAATCTTTGCTTTAGTTTTGCCAGGTGATTGTTGAACTTTTCCTCCACACACCAAAAACACCATATTTGTTCTAGATTTTTTGTTAGGAATATAATAGATATTCTTCCAAAATGCTTAACATGATACGCTTCAAAAATTAATTTTGACAAAAAAAAAATATATAATAATATACTACAACAAAAATAATACTATTTAATAATAAAATAAACAAGTATATACGGCCGTAAGTTCGGCCAGGCCGAAGCTTATGTACCCTCCATCATGGATTGCGTAGAAACTTCTTCTAAACACTGCCATCCAGAATCGAATTACTTAAGTTGCGGTAACGCAACTTAAGTAATCTTAAAACCTCCTAACACCATCTTCTAAATTGTATGTAAGTCTATACGTGGTATATATTAAATCAAACAAGATCGATCCAATACGTATATAATTCAGTTTGACAAAGTAGACATAAAATTTTTACAAAATTTTCTACAGAAATAAAATTTTAACAAAATTTTCTATAGAAATAAAATTTTAACAAATTTTTCTATAGAAATAAAATTTTCACAAAATTTTCTATAGAAATAAACTTTTGACAAAATTTTCTATAGAAATAAAATCTTGGTAGATTTTTTTTGGCTCGAGTGGCAACCATGATTATGAACCGAATAAAATTTGAACAAAATTTTCTATAGAAATAAAATTTTGACAACATTTTCTATAGAAACAAAATTTTGGTAGATTATTTTTGGCTCTAGTGGCAATCATGATTATGAACCGATATGGCCCAACTTTTGTGTGATTGGACCAATTTTGGTATGGTTGTTAGCGACCATATACTAACACTACGTCCCTAATTTGAGCCGGATCGGATGAATTTTGCTCCTCCAAGAGGTTCCGGAGGTCAAATCTGGAGAACGTTTTATATGGGGTCTATATATAATTATGGACCGATATGGACCAATTCTGCCACGGTTGTTAAAGATCATATACTAACACCATGTTCCAAATTACAACCGGATTGGATGAAATTTTCTTCTCTTGGAGACTTCGCAAGCAAATCTGGGGATCGGTTTATATGGGGGCTATATATAATTATGAACCGATGTGGACCAATTTTTGCATGGTTGTTAGAGACCATATACCAGCATCATATAAAAAATTTCAGCCGGATCGGATGAAATTTGCTTCTCTTTGAGGCTCCGCAAGCCAAATCTGGGGATCGGTTTATATGGGGGCTATATATGATTATGGACCGATGTAGACCAATTTTTGCACGATTGTTAGAGACCATATACCAACACCATGTACCAAATTTCAGCCACATCGGATGAAATATGCTTCTCTTAGAGGCTCCACAAGCCAAATCTGGGGATCGGTTTATATGGGAGCTATATATAATTAAGGACCGATATGGACCAATTTTTGCATGGTTGTTAGATACCATATACTAACATCATATAAAAAATTTCAGCCGGATCGGATGAAATTTGCTTCTCTTTGAGGCTCCGCAAGCCAAATCTGGGGATCGGTTTATATGGGGGCTATATATGATTATGGACCGATGTAGACCAATTTTTGCACGATTGTTAGAGACCATATACCAACACCATGTACCAAATTTCAGCCACATCGGATGAAATATGCTTCTCTTAGAGGCTCCACAAGCCAAATCTGGGGATCGGTTTATATGGGGGCTATATATAATTAAGGACCGATATGGACCAATTTTTGCATGGTTGTTAGATACCATATACTAACATCATGTACCAAATTTCAGCCGGATCGGATGAAATTTTCTTCTCTTTGAGGCTCGGCAAGCCAAATCTGGGGATCGGTTTATATGGGGGCTATATATAATTATGGACCGATGTGAACCAATTTTTGCACGGTTGTTAGAGACCATATACCAACACCATGTACCAAATTTCAGCCGGATCGGATGAAATTTGCTTCTCTTTTAGGCTCCGCAAGCCAAATCTGGGGATCGGTTTATATGGGGGCTATAAATAATTATGGACCGATGTGGACCAATTTTTGCATGGTTGTTAGAGACCATATACCAACACCATATACCAAATTTCAGCCGGATCGGATGAAATATGCTTCTGTTAGAGGCTCCCCAAGCCAAATCTGAGGGTCCCTTTATATGGGGGCTATACGTAAAAGTGGACCGATATGGCCCATTTTCAATACCATCCAACCTACATCGATAACAACTACTTGTGCCAAGTTTCAAGTCGATAGCTTGTTTCGTTCGGAAGTTAGCGTGATTTCAACAGACGGACGGACGGACGGACGGACGGACATGCTCAGATCGACTCAGAATATCACCACGACCCAGAATATATATACTTTATGGGGTCTTAGAGCTATATTTCGATGTGTTACAAACGGAATGACAAAGTTAATATACCACCATCCTATGATGGAGGGTATAATAAGTGAAAAATTAATTTATAAAATAGAACAAGTATATACGATCGTAAGTTCGGTCAGGCCGAATCTTATGTAAACTCCATCGCGCTCGCGATTTGTTTCAAGTACCCATCAGCAGCACATCGATCATCTCATATCTTTCCAATTTTATTGTTTAGAACAAGATAATAAAACGAAAGTTGCTAGGATTTGAGGACGAACTGAATGTGATGAATTTAAAAAAGTATTCGCGCGACATTCATTTTCCCCATAAAATATCATTTTGGGCGATATGTCCGATATGTCCGGATATGTCCGGTCGCCTAATAATTACGAACCCATATGAACTTTTGGGCGGTAATTAGAGAGGAGGAATTGAAATATCGTTTTATATGGGGGCTATATACTATGAACGCGTATGGACAAATTGTTTTGTAATTGGAGATCGGTTTATCTGGGGGCTATATATAACTATGGTCCGATATGGACCACGTTTGGCATGGTTGTTGGCGACCATATAGGTTAGGTTAGGTTAGGTGGCAGCCCGATGTATCAGGCTCACTTAGACTATTCAGTCCATTGTGATACCACATTGGTGAACTTCTCTCTTATCACTGAGTGCTGCCCGATTCCATGTTAAGCTCAATGACAAGGGACCTCCTTTTTATAGCCGAGTCCGAACGGCGTTCAACATTGCAGTGAAACCACTTAGAGAAGCTTTGAAACCCTCAGAAATGTCACCAGCATTACTGAGGCGACCATATAGTAGGCTGTCCATTACATCTCTTTTAAAGAGAACAGAGAACATGTTTTGTGTTCGTATCTTTTTGTTCACTCTCTTTTTTTGGTGCCGTATTTTTATGTCCAACTTTTATGTACTCTATTTCAAAAAAACTCCTAGATTGATGGAGTTTTATTTATTTAGTAGGAATTCGCCACAATTGTTCGCCACTAATTGTTTACTGGGTTAAGTCTGTGGACAAATTAAAGGCCGGAACACAATTGCGACGTTTCGACGTACTGCGTAAAAATTTGAAATAGATGTAATTGAACGTACGACGTAAATACGCCAACACGTTGTCGTCATCAATTGTGGGCGAGATCATAGTAACATGTGTGTTTTATTTTTGACAGCGTATTTATACCCTTCACCACTACTGTGGTACAGGGTATAATAAGTTTGTGCATTTGTATGTAACGCCAAGAAGGAAAAGTCTGAGACCCATCGTTTAGTATACCGATCGTCTTAGAATTAAATTCTGAGTCGATTTAGCGATGTCCGTCTGTCTGTCCGTCCGTCCGTCTGTCTTTTGATGTATTTTTGTGTGCAAAGTACAGCTCGCAGTTTTAGTCCGATTGTCCTAAAATTTGGTATAGGGTCCAGTTTCGGCTCAAGGACGATCCCTATTGATTTTGGAAAAAATCGGTTCAGATTTAGATATAGCTGCCATATATATTTTTCACCGGTTTGGTCATAATTGGCGTGTATATCAACCGATCTTCCTCAAATTCCGTACATCCGAATATTTTATGAGTCTCGAAAAACCTGCAAAATATCAGCCAAATCGGTTCAGATTTAGATATAGCTCCCATATATAGCTTTCGCCCGATTTACACTCATTTGCTCACAGAGGCCAATTTTTTGCTCCGATTTAGTTGAAATTTTGCACAGGGAGTAGAATTAGCAATCTAGCTATGCGTGTCAAATTTGGTTGAAATCGGTTCAGATTTAGATATAGCTCCCATATATAGCTTTCGCCCGATTTACACTCAAATGACCACAGAGGCCAATTTTTTGCTCAGAGTTAGTTGAAATTTTGCACAGAGAGTATAATTAGCATTGTCGCTATGCGTGCCAAATTTGGTTGAAATCGGTTCAGATTTAGATATATCTCCCATATATAGCTTTCGCCCGATTTACACTCATATGACCGTAGAGGCCAATTTTTAACTCCGATTTAGTTGAAATTTTACACAGGGAGTAGAATTAGCATTGTAGTTATGCGTGCCAAATTTGGTTGAAATCGGTTCAGATTTAGATATAGCTCCCATATATATGTTTTATTGATTTCGACAAATATGATCAAAATACCAACAGTTTCCTTGTTAAATCGCCATTGCTTAGTCGAAAAATTGTAAAATGGACTCTAATTTTCCTAAACTTCTAATACATATATATCGAGTAATAAATCATAAATAAACTTTTGCGAAGTTTTCTTAAAATTGCTCCAGATTTAAATGTTTCCCATATTTTTTTACTAACATTGTGTTCCACCCTAGTGCATTAGCCGACTTAAATTTTGAGTCTCTAGATTTTGTAGAAGTCTATCAAATTCTGTCCAAATCGGGTGATATTTAAATGTATGTATTTGGGACAAACCTTTATATATTTATAGCCCCCAACATATTTGACGGATGTGATATGGTATCGAAAATTTAGATCTACAAAGTGGGTATAATATAGTCGGCCCCGCCCGACTTTAGACTTTCCTTACTTGTTTTGAATTTATTCTGTTTATTTGTTAAGAAAATGTGATTCTTTTTGTTTTTTATTGTTTTCTCATATATTTGTTTCGTTGTTTCTATCATTAGAAACTATTATTATTTTAATTTTAACATCAATAAAATTATTAATTATTTAATAAAGAATTTTTTTATTGTAAACTCTTTTTTAGTCAAAATGTTCTCTTTTTTTAAAGCGAAAGTTCTTTTTTGAAAATTATCCATATGGAAACCCTAGTAATAGCACAATCTAGCAAATTTACACCGAAACGGATGAATTTTGCTCCTCCAAAAGGATCCGGACGTCAAATCTGGGATTCGGTTTCTATGCTGACTATATATAATTATGGACCGATGTGGACTAATTGTTGCATGGTTGTTACTGTCCATATTCTAACACAAAATACAAAACTACAACTGGATCGGATGAAATTTACTCCTCCAAGTGGCTCCGGGGTCAAATCTGGGGATTGGTATATATGGGGGCTATCTATAATTATGAACCGATATGGACCAATGTTTGCATTGTTGTTAGAGACCATATACAAACACCACGTACCAAATGTCAATCGGATCGGATGCCTTAAGAAGTTCCGGGGTCAAATCTGGGGATCGGTTGACATGGGGGCTATATATAATTATAAATCGATGTGGACCAATGTTTGCATGGTTATGGTTATTAGAGACTATATACTACCACCACGTACCAAATGTCAACCGGATATATATATATATATATATATATATATATATATATATATATATATATATATATATATATATATATATATATATATATATATATATATATATATATATATATATATATATATATATATATATATATATATATATATATATATATATATATATATATATATATATATATATATATATATATATATATATATATATATATTCAACTGGATTGGAAGTTTCCTCCTCCAAGAGGCTCCGGAAGTCAAATCTGGGGATCGGTATGTAGGGGGAGCCTTCCACCTTCCGAACGGAACAAGCTATCGACTTTAAACTTGGCACAACAGTTGTTATTGATGTAGGTCGGATGGTATTGCAAATGGGCCATATCGGTCCACTTTTACGTATAGTCCCCATATAAACGGACCCCAAAATTTGGCTTGCGATTGCTCTAAGAGAAGCAAATTTCATCCGATCCGGCTGAAATTTGGTACATGGTGTTAGTATATGGTCTCTAACAACCATCCAAAAATTGGTCCACATCGGTTCATAATTATATATAGCCCCCATATAAACCGATCACCAGATTTGACCTCCGGAGCCTTGTGGAAGACCAAAATTCATCTGATTCAGTTGAAATTTGGTACGTTGTGTTAATATATGGCTTCAAGCACCCATGCATAAATTGGTCGAAATCGCTTCATAATTATATATAGCCCCCATATAAACCGATCCCCAGATTTGACCTCCGGTGCCTTTTGGAGAAGCAAAATTCATCCGATCTGGTTGAAATTTGGTACGTGATGTTAGTATATGGTATCCAACAACCATGCAGGAATTGGTCCATATCAGATCCCCAATATAAACCGATCCCTAGATTTGACCTCAGGTGCCTTTTGGAGAACAAAATTCAACCGATCTGGTTGAAATTTGGTACATGGTAGTATATGATATTTAAGAACCCTGCCATAAGTGGTCCATATCAGTTCATAATCATACATAGGCCCCCATATAAACCGATCCCGAGATTTGGTTTTGGAGCCTCTTGGAGGAGGAAATTTCATCCGAGTTAGTTGATGTTTGGTACATTGTGCTAGTATATGGCCGTTAACAACCATGACCAACTAGTTCCATATCGGTCAATAGTTATATAAAGCCCTCATATGAATCGATCTCCAATCACACAAAAATTGGCCCATATCAAGTTCATAACAAGTTGGCTGATAAGTCCTCGGTCTAACAAAGTAAAACACATTTTTTTGTCAAAATTCGTTTTTGTTATTCAACATAGTTCCCTTCAAGAGCGATACAACGATTACAACGACCTTCCAATTTTTCGATACCACTTTGGTAGTACTCCTTCGGTTTTGCCTCAAAATAGGCCTCAGTTTCGGCGATCACCTCTTCATTGCAGCCAAATTTTTTCCCTGCGAGCATCCTTTTGAGGTCTGAGAACAAGAAAAAGTCGCTGGGGCCAAATCTGGAGAATACGGTGGGTGGGGAAGCAATTCGAAGCCCAATTCATGAATTTTTGCCATCGTTCTCAATGACTTGTGGCACGGTGCGTTGTCTTGGTGGAACAATACTTTTTTGTCTTCTTCATATGGGGCCGTTTTGCCGCGATTTCGACCTTCAAACGCTCCAATAACACCATATAACAGTCACTGTTGATGGTTTTTCCCTTCTCAAGATAATCGGTAAAAATTATTCCATGCGCATCCCAAAAAACAGAGGCCATTACTTTGCCAGCGGACTTTTGAGTCTTTCCACGCTTCGGAGACGGTTCACCGGTCGCTCTCCACTCAGCCGACTGTCGATTGGACTCTGGAGTGTAGTGATGAAGCCATGTTTCATCCATTGTCACATATCGACAGAAAAACTCGGGTGTATTACGAGTTAACAGCTGCAAACACCGCTCAGAATCATCAACACGTTGTTGTTTTTGGTCAAATGTGAGCTCGCGCGGCACCCATTTTGCACAGAGCTTCCGCATATCCCTCATATAAGCGACCCCCATATTTCAATTCTGGCTCTCTACATACCGTGCAAAATTCCATATCGATTCGTAATTATTTGTAGACTTACCTACACAAACCTTTTTTTCTAATATATACCACGTATGGACTAATTCACAATTTAGAAAACGATGTTAAGAAGTTTTAAGATACCACAATCCAAGTAATTCGATTGTGAATGACAGTCTTTCGTAGAAGTTTCTACGGAATCCATGGTGGAGAGTACATAAGATTCGGCCTGGCCGAACTTACATATATTCCAGATATCTTCGGAAAATTCCGAAAAGATGTTCTTCAACATTACATACTACTATATTAAATTTTTACTATGAACTGTAAAAAGTGTCTTATTAAAGACTTAAAGTTAGAAAGGAACAGTGCTTGATATAAACGAAATGGGCTGTGTTGTTGGTTCAAAAATATTTTTTTAAGCTTAAGACCCTAGCAGTCATAGCTTACAATTATATTTATAATTTTATTGTAAATGTAATTAATTGATAAATAAATAGATAAATAAATAAAATATTGTTTTTTTGTTTTATTGAAAAAATAAAAAATTTGTAACAAACGAATTTTTTTGATGATAGAAGTTTAAAATTTTCGAGGAAATTCAAAAAATTCTTACAACAGAAAAACGTTTTCCGTACACGTTTTCCAAACGTTTTTTTTTTTCTTTGTGTGTAGAGGGAATATACTGACATAACGTATCAATTTACAAGCGGATCAGATGAAACGTGGAGGTCCCATTTATCGGATCGGATTTTATGGGAACCATATTTATTAAACGATGTGGAGCATTTTTTTTTTTTGGTGTGAAAAATAGACGATAGATACTGGCATCATATTTTGAATTTGAGGCTCAAGAAATCAAATAAATCTAAAGATCGGTTGATATGTGGCTGATATGGCCAATACCCTCTGGCCTACATTAATAACAAATACTTGTTGCAAGTGTCGAAATTAACATGACTTTAACAGACGGACGGAAGTACAGACATCACAAGTTCGACCCAGAATTTCACCACGATCAAGATTATATAGCTAATGGGGTAAGATACCAATATTTCCATGAATTACAAACGTAGTGACTATGTTAGTATAAGAACTGCTCCATAAATCCCAAATACACACAAAAAAAAAATATTTTCTGATTCAATCACGAAATTAATTGATCCAATTAATTTTTTAATTGAAATGTCTTCAATCACGAAAATGATAGTATCAATCACAGTTTTAATTGGGCATAGAAAAAATTTTTGATTAAAACATTAATTGATTTCATTACCAAATTTCAATTAATTTTTTAATTGATTCAATTAAAAATTCTGAATTGGCTTAGAATTTTTATTTGGATTAACAATTGATTGTTTGAAAAAAAAATTTAATTAAAAATTTTAAAAAATGTTCATCACTTTTTTAACTGACTCAGTCTTCCGAATTTGATTGAAAGTTAATTGTATCAATTAACTTTTTAATTAAAAATTTTAAAATTTTCAATCATTGACTTAATTAACTTAATGTTTCTATCTTGATTACAAAGTTAATTGTACCAATTAATTTATTAATTGAAAAAAATTTCAACTTCAATTAACTTTTTAATTGGAAATATTTTGGTGATATTTATACCCTGCTCCACACTGTGGAACAGGGTATTATAAGTTAGTGCATATGTTTGCAACACCCAGAAGGAGACGAGATAGACACATGGTGTCTTTGGCAAAAATGCTCAGGGTGGGCTCCTGAGTCGATATAGCGATGTCCGTCTGTCCGTCTGTCCGTGAACACATTTTTGTAATCAAAGTCTAGTCCAATCGACTTCAAATTTGGCACAAGTATGTGTTTTGGCTCAGAATAGATCCCTATTGATTTTGGAAGAAATCGGTTCAGATTTAGATATAGCTCCCATATATATCTTTCGCCCGATATGGACTAATACGGTCCCAGAAGCCAGAGGTTTACCCCAATTTGGTTGAAATTTTGCACAGGGAGTATAATTAGCATTGTAGCTATGCGTGCCAAATTTGGTTGAAATCGGTTCAGATTTAGATATAGCTCCCATATATAGCTTTCGCCCGATTTACACTCATAGGACCACAGTGGCCAATTTTTTGCTCCGATTTAGTTAAAATTTTGCACAGGGAGTAGAATTAGCATTGTTGCTATGCGTGTCAAGTTTGGTTGAAATCGGTTCAGATTTAGATATAGCTCCCATATATAGCTTTCGGCCGATTTACACTCATATGACCACAGAGGCCAATTTTTTGCTCCGATTTAGTTGAAATTTTGCACAGGGAGTAGAATTAGCTTTGTAGCTATGCGTGCAAAATTTGGTTGAAATCGGTTCAGATTTAGATATAGCTCCCATATATATGTTTTTCTGATTTCGACAAAAATGGTCAAAATACCAACATTTTCCTTGTTAAATCGGCACTGCTTAGTCGAAAAGTTGTAAAAATGACTCTAATTTTCCTAAACTTCTAATACATATATATCGAGCGATAAATCATAAATAAACTTTTGCGAAGTTTCCTCAAAATTGCTTCAGATTTAAATGTTTCCCATATTTTTATACCCTCCACCATAGGATGGGGGTATATTAACTTTGTCATTCCGTTTGTAACACATCGAAATATTGCTCTAAGACCCCATAAAGTATATATATTCTGGGTCGTTGTGAAATTCTGAGTCGATCTAAGCATGTCCGTCCGTCTGTCCGTCTGTCCGTCCGTCTGTGGAAATCACGCTAACTTCCGAACGAAACTAGCTATCGACTTGAAACTTGGCACAAGTAGTTGTTATTGATGTAGGTCTGATGGTATTGAAAATGGGCCATATCGGCCCACGTTTACGTATAGCCCCCATATAAACCGATCCCCAAATTTGGCTTGCGGAGCCTTCCGGAGCAGCAAAATTCATCCGATCCGGTTGAAATTTGGTACGTGGTCTAAGTATTCGGTCTCTAACAACCATGCAAAAATTGGTCCATATCGGTCCATAATTATATATAGCCCCCATATAAACCGATCCCCAGATTTGACCTCCGGAGCCTCTTGGAGGGGCAAAATTCATCCGATCCGGTTGAAATTTGGCACCTGATGTTAGTATACGGTCTCTAACAACCATGCAAAAATTGGTCCATATCGGTCCATAAATATATATAGCTCCCATATAAACCGATCCCCAGATTTGACCTCCGGAGCCTCTTGGAGGAGCAAACTTCATCCTACCCGATTGAAATTTGGTACGTGGTGTTAGTATATGGTCTCTAACAACCATGCAAAAACTGGTCCATATCGGTCCATAATTATATATAGCTCCCATATAAACCGATCCCCAGATTTGACCTCCGGAGCCTCTTGGAGGGGCAAAATTCATCCGATCCGTTTGAAATTGGGTACCTGATGTTAGTATACGGTATCTAACAAGCATGCACAAATTGGTCCATATCGGTCCATAATTATATATAGCTCCCATATAAACCGATCCCCAGATTTGACCTCCGGAGCCTCTTGGAGGAGCAAAAGTCATCCGATGCGGTTGAAATTTGGTACATTTCGTTAGTATATGGCCTCTAACAGCCATGTAAAAATTGTCAAATTTTATTACTATAGAAAGTTTTGTCAAAATTTTGTCAAAAAACTCCCTTAATGTCATGCTACATCTATTACCTTTAGACATTTTGGCCAAACAGTTAGCTGCAACAACGGCTGTGCGGTTGCGCGAGCTATCGCTGTGGTCGGAAAAAATGTACGGTCATAGTTCGGTCCTCAAAGTAATGCCAGATGTGCCTAACGTAGTGGATTACACCCTGGCAAAACCACTTTTCGACAAAAAGTTTGAAACTCTAATTCCCAACAGTGAGGCGTTGTGTACACAGACCCCGGGGAATAAAAGATATATAGATTTCTATACTGATGGCTCCAAATTGAATGGACAAGTGGGGTTCGGAGTATATTCTAAAGATCTGGAAATTCGAATAGCGAAAAGATTACCTAATCACTGTAGTGTTTTTCAGGCTGCAATATTGGCAATAAGAGAGGTGGTGAATTGGCTGAGAAGTAATGTTCCAAAAATTGTTGGCATTAATAACAGGTTGGCTGATAAGTCCCCGGTCTAACAAAGAAAAACAAATTTTTTTGTAAAAATTCGTTTTTATTATTCAACAGGATTCCCTTCAAGAGCGATACAACGATTATAACGACCTTCCAATTTTTTGATACCATTTTGGTAGTACTCCTTCGGTTTTGCCTCAAAATAGGCCTCAGTTTCGGCGATCAACTCTTCATTGCAGCCAAATTTTTTCCTTGCGAGCATCCTTTTGAGGTCTGAGAACAAGAAAAAGTTGCTGGGGGCCAAATCTGGAGAATACGGTGGGTGAGGAAGCATTTCGAAGCCCAATTCATGAATTTTTGCCATCGTTCTCAATGACTTGTGGCACGGTGCGTTGTCTTGGTGGAACAACACTTTTATCTTTTCATATGGGCCGTTTTGCCGCGATTTCGACCTTCAATCGCTCCAATAACGCCATATAATAGTTACTGTTGATGGTTTTTCCCTTCTCAAGATGATTGATAAAAATTATTCCATGCACATCCCAAAAAACAGAGGCCATTACTTTGCCAGCGGACTTTTGAGTCTTTCCACACTTCGGAGACGGTTCACCGGTCGCTGTCCACTCAGCCGACTCTCGATTGGACTCAGGAGTGTAGGGATGGAGCCATGTTTCATCCATTGTCACATATCGACGGAAAAACTTGGGGTGTATTACGAGTTAACAGCTGCAGACACCGCTCAGAATCATCAACACGTTGTTGTTCTTGGTCAAATGTGAGCTCACGCGGCACCCATTTTGCACAGAGCTTCCACATATCCAAATATTGATGAATGATATGATATCTTTGATATCTTTAAGGCCTCTGCTATCTCGATCAACTTCATTTTACGGTCATTCAAAATCATTGTGTGGATTTTTTTTTGATGTTTTCGTCGGTAACCACCTCTTTCGGGCGTCCACTGCGTTCACCGTCCTCCGTGCTCATTTCACCACACTTCAATTTTGCATACCAATCAATTATTGTTGATTTCCCTGGGACAGAGTCCGGAAACTCATTATCAAGCCATGTTTTTGCTTCCACCGTATTTTTCCCCTTCAGAAAACAGTATTTTATCAAAACACGAAATTCCTTTTTCCCATTTTTTTCACAATAACAAAAGTTGCTTCACAAACGACGCTCTATCTCACAAACTAATTGACTTACAGACGTCAAATTTTGACACGAATCATTTGAAGGTTGGTACTATATAAAAATAATATGCATTTAATACTAGCGACGCCATCTGTGTTTCAGACCGGGGACTTATCAGCCAACCTGTTATATACTCAGAGAGTCAACCTGCAATAAAATCCTTGGACTCTGTGTTCCTTTACTCGAAAACGGTCATCGGCTGCCCCAAATCTCTCAACGAGATGGCTGAGCAGTACAATATTCACCTAATATGGGTGCCTGGCCATAGGAACATACCGAGGAACTGTCAAGCAGATGAGTTCGCAAGGCTAAGAACTACCTTATATATTCCAGGGGAACTAGAATCTGTTGGTATGTCTCTGGCAACCTGCAAGCTCTTACTGCGTGAGAAGGCCGTCATGATGGCAAATGTTCGATGAGAGAATTGCAAGGGTTATAACGACACAAAGCAAATATGGTCCCATTTAAACTTGAACCGCACACTATGTTAGATATGCTATAACTGATATCTGCTATAACGGGTCGCGACTGATAGGCGATTTTGCAAAAACTATTGGCGCGAAGTATAATGACTATTGTATGAGCTGTCATGACGTGGAGGAAAAGGAATTAATTAAACACCTCTTGTGTGAGTGTCCTGCTTTTTGTGTAAGGCGTAAGCGAATTTTAGGAGCATATAGCTTTAGATTACTGGCTGACCTGGAAAACGTTAACTTAAGCAGTTTGTTGATGTTTTTGGAGCAATCTGGTTGGTTCCACAAAAGTAAATAATAGAGAAGGTTCAGTGGTTAAGACTAGAAGTGCCCATATGTAATAGGTACTTTTAGTTAAATGTGGTATCACAATGGACTGAATAGTCTAAGTGAGCCTGAAATTTAATCGGGCTGCCACTTTTGCCTACCCTTACCTAACCTTTGTCAAAATTTCATTTCTATAGAAAGTTTTGTAAAAAGTTTATTTCTATAGCAATGTTTGTCAACGTTTTATTTCCATAGAAAATTTTGTCAAAATTTTATTTCTATAGAAAATTTTGTAAAAAATTTATTTCTGTAGAAAATTTTGTCAACATTTTATTTCTATAGACAATTTTGTCAACATTTTATTTCTATAGAACATTTTGTCAACATTTTATTTCTATAGAAAATTTTGTCAACATTTTATTTCTATAGAAAATTTTGTCAAAATTTTATTGCTATAGAAAATTTTGTCAACATTTTACTTCCATAGAAAATTTTGTCAACATTTTATTTCTATAGAAAAATTTGTCAAGTTTTTATTTCTATAGAAAATTTTGTCAAAATTTTATTTCTATAGAAAATTTTGTCAAACTGAATTATATACGTATTTAATATATACCCCTTATGGACTAACTTACAATTTAGAAGACAGTGTTAAAAAGTTTTACGATACCTTGCCATCGGCAAGTGTTATCGCAACCCAAGTAATTCGATTGTGGATGACAGCCTTTAGTAGAAGTTCCTACGCAATCCATGGTGGAGGGTACATAAGATTCGGCCTGGCCGAACTTACGGCCGTATATACTTGTTTTTACTAACATTGTGTTCCACCCTAGTGCATTAGCCGACTTAAATTTTGAGTCTATAGATTTTGTAGAAGTCTATCAAATTCTTCCAGATCGAGTGATATTTAAATGTATGTATTTGGGACAAACCTTTATATATAGCCCCCAACACATTTGACGGATGTGATATGGTATCGAAAATTTAGATCTACAAAGTGGTGCAGGGTATAATATAGTCGGCCCCGCCCGACTTTAGACTTTCTTACTTGTTTTTTCTGTGTACGGTGAAACATCTCAAACTTGTACATTCTGAAAACCGAACAACTCTCAAAAAGGTAAATTTTTCATGAGAGGTTAGCAATATTATCGCATTTACAACAATCTCTCATAACTGGACGCCTTCCAAATGTGGCCACAATTTAGACGAGCATGATTGTCCAATTCTGAGAAGTTTAACCGTATATACAATCCCAATTTTGTCACTTACATTGACTACACGTGGAAATTTATAAAATTCATCAAAAACGGTTAAGCCTCTAGAAATCCTAAGAAATTTTCGTATATTATTTTAACCCCATCATACAGAAAAAGTAACGGCTTCTTAAATTGCTCAGCAATATTCAAATCTTATGAAAAATTAATACTTGAGGGGGGCAACTAATCAAAACTGTCATCATTAGTGATGAAAACAAAATAAATAATATTCCAGGAATTTTTGGCTGCTTATTGACAGGATAGGCTTAACCTTAAGACGCCAAAATATCAATACCCCGACAGTCATTCCATATGAAAATCCTCAACTAAAATTGAAAAGGTACTTAACTTTTGCCGTTTCTTGGGCTTCGTCTGCCAAGGAAATGTTTTCATAACATCACCACCAGCACCAAGTGTAAACTGTTGCAAAATGAGGATTTAAAGATGTAACACATGTTCCCAGGCAATCCAAGAAGGCCTGGGAAAAGAAAACACACGCATGCGTAGTAAACGAATCCAATTTTGTGGGGGGGGGGCGCCTATGAAAGGCAGGAAAAGAAAAACATAACATTCAAGTCGCTGGTATATTTTGATTTGAATGATACTTGATGAAATCCAGTTTGGTGGGAAAACAAATCAAAATTGGAAGATTTTGAAAATGAACTGATGATGTGATCGTCATGTCTGTTCATTCTTCTGACTACACCAACCTTAGGTAAAGGATGTTTAGCGATAGAGGATATATGTGGAGAGTGATCAAATCCACGTTTCTTTGTGGTTGGTGGCAATGTACCCAGTCTCCTTCAAAGATCGCGAACTAATGATGATGACATTCGTAATGGGCTGCAGAAATTTGAAACCATCACTTTTCGATGTTGAAGTACTCAGTACTCATAGGTATAAATGATGAAGATTGAGGGAAATTGTTTATTTTATCTGGAAAAATTACAGTTTAAATTTCTTTCTTGTCATTGTGTTTGAAAATTGTCGCCAAGTAAAAAATGGGTTTTGAAAATCATTTGAAATTTCGGTGATATTTTGAAGATGGCAATCCAGGGATTTGTGTCAATCAACAATCAGTGGGCGGATTTCGTGTCGTACTGTCTTTGACATAATCAATAAGACCAAGGCATTTTAGTATAAAGCTATAAAGGGTGGCTGATATGTATTGAACTGAATTTTATCATAGAAATATTAGGGCTTTTGGCGATTTGAAAATCTATAGAGGGAGTCTTCTGAAATATGGGAAACATGATCACTACTACGTAACCCAACGCATAACGAACAATGCTATTTAATGCCACGTTAAGTCTATGTATACTTAAGGAGTCACAATTTGCAAAGAGTTCAGGTCCGTAAATTAGACCGGGAGAGAGACTTTTTGCCAGGATGCTTAAGTTAACAATTTACGGATCCGGCAGTAATCTAAAGATTTATTCCCTTAAAATTGGTTTACGCCTCACACAAAATACAGGACACTCCCACAAGAGGTGTTTAGGTTAGGTGGCAGCCCGATATATCAGGCTCACTTAGACTATTCAGTCCCTTGTGATACCACATTGGTGAACTCTCCCTTATCACTGAGTTCTGCCCGATTCCATGTTAAGCTCAATGATAAGAGACCTCCTTTTTATAGCCGAGTCCGAACGGCGTTCCACATTACAGTGAAACCATTTAGAGAAGCTTTGAAACCCTCAGAAATATCACCAGCATTACTGAGGTGGGATAATCCACCGCTGAAAAACTTTTTGGTGTTCGGTCGAAGCAGGAATCGAACCCACGATCTTGTGTATGCAAGGCGGGCATGCTATCCATTGCACCACGGTGGTATCAAACAACTATGCAAAAATTGGTGCACATCGGTCCATAATTATATATAGCCCCCATATAAACCGATCCCCAGATTTGTCCTTCGGCGCCCCTTGGAAGAGCAAAAATCACCCGATCCGGTTGAAATTTGGTACGTGGTGTTAGTATGTGGTCTCTAACAACCATGCAAAAATTGGTCCATACCGGTTTCAATTATATATAACCCCCATTTAAACCGATCCCCAGATTTGACCTCCGGAGCTATTGGAGGAGCAAAATTCATCCGACCCGGTTGAAATTTGGTACGTGGTGAAATTTGGAACATTGCGCTAGTATATGGCCGTTAACATCCATGACAAAATTGGTTCATATCGGTCTATAGTTATATATAGCCGATCCCCAAAAATAATACACCAAAATTTTATTTCTATAGAAAATTTTGTCAAAATTTTACTTTTATAGAAAAGTTTGTCAAAATTTTATTTCTACACTGTTAGAAAAATATGTTTTTCATATGTTCCGATATAAACAAAATGTGTTTCGGGCACAATTTTAAAACACAATATATTTAAGTACAAACATGTAATGTTCCTAAACTAACACTAAATGTTAGGGACATCTATGTTAATATGTTAGAATATATTATGTTTGGGGCATGAATGTTTCACAAAAATCATATGTGTTAATGCAAACATATATAAATTTACAAATTTCGACTAAACATACATATGTTGTGATATTTTTTTCAAAGCCACAGAGAGAGTATAGAGAAAGAAATAGAGATGAAACCGGGAGAGTTGACCGAAGATATCAACATAACACAGCGAAAGAATCAAAAGAGAACAATTTCTGTGAATTCGCTGGTATGTTGTTTCGGAAAACTGTTTTATGATAAGGCCAAAAATTTTATATGCTTAAGTCTAAATATTATTTATTTTGAATAAAGAGAATAGACATTCGGAGCCAAGAAAATAGACATTTGAAAAACAAACAGCATATGTTTTCGCCTTGAGAACAGTATTTTATGTATGTGTGGACATGTGTTTTGTTTATCATTTTGGCATTGTGGGCACAATTTTTTTCTTGGTTCGTTAAAAGAAATCAGGGGGTCTTCATAAAAATAACGAAAGGGCACTATACTCTTTTTATAGTTGGGACATTAAAATGAAATAAGGAGGAAATAGTGAAAAATTACACAGTAAAATGTATAAAAACAAAGTTTAGTTCC
The DNA here is from genome assembly GCF_050003625.1 of Haematobia irritans. Taxonomy (NCBI): domain Eukaryota; kingdom Metazoa; phylum Arthropoda; class Insecta; order Diptera; family Muscidae; genus Haematobia; species Haematobia irritans. The sequence goes on along the minus strand of NC_134399.1, from coordinate 33,707,490 downwards.
TCTTTATTAATAAGTAGTGCACGAGGAGTTGACGGACACCTTCAAATATAAAAGCGGGCATTAAGTTGGAGTTTTGCAGCTAAAACCATTTAAAAAGTTTATTTTCTTTAAAATGAATTATTAAAGAAAAATAAAAGGCATTTTAGAGCGATGGTGTTAAATGCTAGTAAAAAACTGTTCACGCCTAAATAAATTTATGTGCATATTATAAAATTATTTATGTATACTAGAGTTTTTGAATTCCTTCCAAATTTTAATGTTTTGTACCAAAAACAGTTTTTTGTTACAAAATTGTTATTTTTGCAATAAAAAAATAATATTTTATCCAAAAATCAGTCAATTTCCTTTATATCAAGCACTGTTACTGACTATAAATCTTTAATAATTCACATTTCGAAGTTTCATTATAAAAATTTAATATAGTATAAATATAAATGTGTAAATTAAAAAAAAAAAAAAAATAAAAAAGTGTTCGGTCGGAGCAGGGATTGAACCCACGATCCTTTGCATACAAGGCAGACCACTGCTCCACGGGACAAACAAATGTATGTTTCTCTTAAATAATGTTATGTTTGCTTGGGCTCGTGGGCGCTGCAAACTATGCTATATAAATGTAACTTATAACGATAATTATCTACTGGTGACTATAACAGCTACGTAGCCCAGTGGATAGTGTGTTGGCTTACAAATTGTATGGTCCTCGGTTCGATTTTCCCTGCAGGCGAAAGGTAAAATTTAAAAAATTTATAAAAGTGAATAATTTCTTCAAAATTATTTGTATTACAGAAAAAGGTGACAAGAACTAAAACATTTCGTGGAAGTGAATATTGTGAGTATGTTAGGGAATGAGCACAATCGTCTTTGCGAAAAATTCTTCCAAGCATATAATATTTTTGGGCTCAAAATGTTTCCAAACATATAATATGTTCACATTAAACAAACACATTAATGTTTCGGCAGTATCCAATAATATATGTGCTTCCTGCAAAATATGTTTGGAACATATGTTAAAGAAGCGATTTTTTTGAGGGTGTACAGAAAATTTTGTCGAAATTTTATTTCTATGGAAAAATTTGTCAAACTGAATTATTTACGTACAAGTATTTAATCGGCCTTTTTATACCCTCCACCATAGGATGGGGGTATATTAACTTTGTCATTCCGTTTGTAACACATCGAAATATTGCTCTAAGACCCCATAAAGTATATCTATATTCTGGGTCGTGGTGAAATTCTGAGTCGATTTGAGCATGTCCGTCCGTCTGTTGAAATAACGCTAACTTCAGAACGAAACAAGCTATCGACTTGAAACTTGGCACAAGTAGTTCTTATTGATGTAGGTCGGATGGTATTGTAAATGGGTCGTATCGGACCACTTCAACGTACAGCCCCCATATAAACCGACCCCCAGATTTGGCTTGCAGAGCTTCTTGGAGGAGCAAAATTCATACGATCCGGTTGAAATTTGCTACGTGGTGTTAGTATATGGTCTTTAACAACCATGCAAACATTGGTCCATATCGGCCCATAATTATATATAGCCCCCATATAAACCGATCCCCAGATTTGACCTCCGGAGTCTATTGGAGGAGCAAAATTCATCCGATTCAGTTGAAATTTGGTATGCGGTGTTAGTATATGGTCTCTAACCACCATACAAAAATTGGTCCATATCGGTCCATAATTATATATAGCCCCCATATAAACCGATCCCCAGATTTGACCTCCGGAGTCTATTGGAGGAGCAAAATTCATCCGATCCGGTTGAAATTTGGTACGTGGGGTCAGTATATAGTCTCTAACAACCATGCAAAAATTGGTTCATATCGGTCCATAATTATATATAGACCCCATATAAACCGATCACCAGATTTGACCTCCGGAGGCTCATGGAAAACCAAAATTCATCTGATTCAGTTGATATTTGGTACGTGGTGTTAGTATATGGTCTCAAACACCCATGCAAAAATTGGTCAAAATCGGTCCATAATTATATATAGCCCCCATATAAACCGATCCCCAGATTTGAGCTCCGGAGCTCCTTGGAAGAGCAACATTCATCCGATTCGGTTAAAATTTGGTACGTGATGTTAGTATATGGTATCCAACAACCATGCAGGAATTGGTTCATATCAGTCCATAATTATACATAGCCCCCATATAAACCGATCCCCAGATTTGATCTCCGGTGCCTTTTGGAGAAGCAACATTCATCCGATCTGGTTGAAATTTGGTACGTGGTGGATGTATATGATATTTAACAACCATGCCAAAAGTGGTCCATAATCATATATAGCCCCCATATAAACCGATCCCGAGATTTGGTTTTGGAGCCTCTTGCACGAGCAAATTTCATCCTAGTCAGTTGAAATTTGGTACATTGTGCTAATATGTGGCCGTTAGCAACCATGCCTAACTAGGTCCATATCGGTCTATAGTTATATATAGCCTTCAGATAAATCGATCCCCAATCACACAAAAATTGGTCAATATTAAGTTCATAATTGTATATAGCCCCCATATAAGCGACCCCCATATTTCAATTCTGGCTCTCTACCACGTATGGACTAACTCACAATTTAGACAACGATGTTAAGTAGTTTTAAGATACCACAACCCAAGTAATGCGATTGTGGATGACAGTTTTTAGTACAAGTTTCTATGCAATCCATGATGGAGGGTACATAAGATTCGGCCTGGCCGAACTTACGGCCGTATATACTTGTTTCCTATTGCCTTTTTGCACGAGTATAAAGCTACCGTGGCTTTTCTCGCCCTTTCTTCAATATTAAGCTTAAGGTTCCTGTCCAAAATAACCCCAAGGTACTTTGCACACTCACCAAAAGATATTTATATACCCCCCTAAGGAGATGGACTAAACCTGGGAACGATGGGTTCTTTGCAGTACATGACTAGTTCTCGCTTTGCAGGATATACCCCTAGATCATTTTCTCTCGCCCACATCTCAGTCGGGCGGAGGGCTCTCTGTATAATATCTCTAATTGTGGATGAGAATTTCCCTCTGACTTCTAGAGCCACATTATCTGCGTATGCCAAGACTTTTACCTTAGGGCAGTCAGAAGGTTATTTATAGCAACATTCCAAAGAGGAGATGATAGAACTCCTCCTTGGGGAGTGTCTCTTTTTACATACTTTTGTACATTCGCTTGTCCTAGTGTTGCTCTTCGTTAGAATTTCGTCTAACAGACTAAGTATCCTTAGATCAACAATTAGAGTTGTCAATCCATTTAATATCGAACTCGGATGGACATTATTGAATGTCCCTTCGAGGTCTAGAAAGCCACAATTGTGTATTAATTTACAGATAGTGAGCTCTCAATAAAGCTGACTAGTTTATGCAATGCGGTCTCAGTCGACCTGCCTTTCTAGTAAGCATGTTGTCGTTTCCAGAGCAATCTTGAATCGATACTAGTTCTAAGATAAATATCTATAATCCTCTCCAGATTTTTAAGAAGGAATGAGGATAAGCTGATTGGTCGGAAATCCTTCGCACTAGACTGAGAGGCTTTTCCCGCTTTAGGTATGGAAACGACTTTTGTTTTCCTGCACTTGCTAAAATGATACATCCTTTATATATGGCTGACAACCAAGGGATAATTATGTCAGCCACTGCTTATAATTCCGCCGGAGTAATTCCATCAGGTCCGGGGGATTTGAATGGTTCAAAACTATTTAAAGCCCATTTTATGGTTCAGCCGTCTGATTTCCAGGAAAATGTGTATCCAATAGTACCTCCAGCGTCTGCTCACTGGACGTTGTCCAATTGCCCTCCGATGTTTTAATGAAAACTGGAGCGGAGTTAGTGAAACCGTAGTCTGGAAGCCTCGGACGTTTCTCAATACTGTTACAGAAATAATGTGCTGAGCCCTTCTCAGTTCTCGCGTACAACCTCTCAGATTCATCTTGTAAACGTCCCAAACCTCTGGAGCTCTGGTGGACTTTGCCCTGTTAAAGAACTTCCTGCAGGAAATCTGGTCGGAAATCCTTCGCACTAGACTGAGAGGCTTTTCACGCTTTAAGTATGGGAACTATAATTATGTTAGCGACTGCTTATAACTCCGCTGGAGTAATTGCATCAGGTCCGAGGGATTTGAATGGTTCAAAACTATTTAAAGCCCATTTTATTCGAGATTTCGATACAATTTCCTCGACAGGAAATGACCGCTGAGCCTCTGTATGGTTCTGCCGTTTGATTTCCAGTAAAATGTGTGTCCAATAGTACTTCCAGCGTCTGCTCACTGGACGTTGTCCAATTGCCTTCCGATAATTTAATGAAAACTGGAGCGGAGTTAGTGAAACCGTAGTCTGGAAGCCTCGGACTCTTCTCAATACTGCTACAGAAATAATGTGCTGAGCCCTTCTCAGTTCTCGCGTATAACCTCTCAGATCCCAACGTCCCAATCCTCTGGAGCTCTGGTGGACTTTGCCCTGTTAAAGAACTTCCTGCAGGATTTCCTCATATTACTGAACTCTGTTGACCACCATGGCGGCCGAGTTTTAGCCCTTGCTTTCCCCTAAACCATGCAGCTTCCAGTGAGATGTTGAAGGCCTTTGTAACCCACTCCACGGTTTGTTCGATATCCTGCACCGCGCTCATATTTGTCTCTGTTGCTGTCAGATAAGCTTTATCCTACACTGTAACTGTATCATAGATGGAAATGGCTGTCGGAGAGAGAGGAATATTGGAAAAAGTTTTGTTTGTTTGTGAGATGTTGAAGGCCTTTGTAACCCACTCCACGGTTTGTTCGATATCCTGCACCGCGCTCATATTTGTCTCTGTTGCTGTCAGATAAGCTTTATCCTACACTGTAACTGTATCATAGATGGAAATGGCTGTCGGAGAGAGAGGAATATTGGAAAAAGTTTTGTTCAAACCATTTGGGTCACCACGATAACTCTATGATGACTTAGATTTTCCACTACCATATATAATTTTCCATTTGCTCTTGGAATCAACAGCAAAATTAAAACTCGTAGCATAATATTCGCTGTTCGCCACATTGACTGGCTATTATTCTTGCCGATATTCCCTTAAAAGTTATGATATTCTAAAATGCTTCCATCGAGAATACGTGATGTCTATTTCCCTAATAACAGTCCTAATTGTGTCGTTAAACCATGAGTTCAAAATAAATGCCAAATTTTATCGCGAAAATGAGGCATCTGTAGTTAAATCTTGGGGGAGGGGGCGGTTTATATGAAAGCTATACATAATTATGGACCGATATGGACTAATGTTTGCACGGTTGTTCATAGCGAACATCGCTAGATCGAAGTTCTTCCTATGTCTTTACTTTTATTAACATCAAATTCTAGAGATTCATTTCTCGGTAGACGTGGAATTTGCAATAAAATGTTTGATAGTATTAATCAAAATGCCTTCACGTAGTGATAAAGGTTGAGAAAGATAAGAAAAAAAATATTTTTTTAATGTTTTCCTTGCTTTGTTTTGTAATTGTATCACATCTGAAGAATTAATGCGAAATCAATGGATGCTTAAAAATATTACTTCCGCCCTATGACAAGCCCATATTAAATTCATTGTTTCTAAGCTAAATTTGCACCACTTCGGGATCCAAAAAAAAACATTGCTTTTTGACTACGCTTACTGGGATCCTGTATATCTCAAAATATAATCCCCACTGTATTAAATGTTTTATCAAAATCCCATTTGTTTCTCTTTACAGGTTCTCTTAGTGGCAAAGATTTCTCTTTGGATGGCCTCAATGGTTTCGCCAATAAGAAGAAAAAGAAAAAACGTCGTCACAGTCGTACCATCTTTACTAGCTATCAATTGGAGAAACTGGAGGAAGCTTTCAAAGAAGCCCATTATCCAGATGTTTATGCACGAGAAATGTTATCATTAAAAACTGAATTACCTGAGGATCGAATACAGGTAAGTGTGAAAATATTTAAGCAATTTGTATTGTATTCTGTTCTCCTATTGAAAATGGAAATTTAATACTTTTAACGAAAGAACAATAAAGCCACAAAGCCGATGCCAACGAAAACAAAATTATCCTTGATATGTTCGTGATAAAAAGTAATGACTAATTATTTTCAATATAGAGACAAATGTACGCTACTTTAGGGTATGATTTAAAAAAATTGTCATGGCAAATTTTATTATATTAAAGGCAGCATTTAATTTTATAAAAATATCAACAAAAACCAAATCGATAAAGTAAACTACGGCATCTTCTTGCCGATCCGAGTCTCCGACTCTGCCTGCAACAGGGCAGCCAAAGTGTCTTACTAACTCAGTTATTAGAGCTGTGGTCAGAGAAATAAAATTGAATCCAGCTATTAGTGCTTTGCCGGGGGCTGTTTCACAAACCTCTGGTTAACTAGTAAGTGCTACTACAAATCGAACATCACTAATGAACGATTATCGCGAAATAAACCTTATTGGAACCAACCATACCTGAAGAAGGGATTCAGGTTGCTCTGTCTCGAGTCGGCAGACATAAACCTAAGCCAGTAATTGGATTCTTGTACGTTCGAACCTCTTCCTTCCAACGTTAGGTTAGGTTAGGTTAAAGTGGCAGTCCGATTAAGATTCAGGCTCATTTAGACTATTCAGTCCATTGTGATACCACATTAACTAAAAGTACCTATTACATATGGGCACTTCTAGTTTTAACCGCTGAACCTTCTCGATTATTTTTCTTGGCTGAACCAACCAGATTGTTCCAAAAAAATTAGCAGACTGCTTAAGTTAACGTTTTTCAGATCCGCCAGTAATCTGAAGTTATATGCTCCTAAAAGTTACTTGCGCTTTACACACAATGCTGGACACTCACACAAGAGGTGTTTTATTGATTCCTTTTCCTTCGCATCATGACAGCTCATATAATAGTCATTATACTTCGCACCAATAGTTTTTGCAAAATCGCCTGTCAGGCAGCGACCCGTTATAGCGGATATCAGGAGTGATATCTGACGTCTCGAGAACACTAGCATATCTAGTATGCGGTTTAAGTTTAACTGGGGCCATATTTGCTTGGTGTCCTTACAGCCCTTGCAATTCTCCCATCGAACATTTGCCATCATAACAGCCTTCTCACGCAGCATACGCTTGCAGGTAGCCAGAGGCATACCAACAGATTCTAGTTCCCCTGGAATATGTAAAGTAGTTCCTAGCCTTGCTAGCTCATCTGCTTCGCATTTCCCCGGTATGTTCCTATGGCCAGGCACCCATATTAGGTGAATATTGTACTGCTCAGCCATCTCGTTGAGAAATTTGCGGCAGTCGATGGCCGTTTTCGAGTTGAGGAACACAGAGTCCAAGGATTTTATTGCAGGTTGACTGTCTGAGTATATATTAATGCCAATATTGCTTGGAGCATTACTTCTCAGCCAATTCACCACTTCTCTTATTGCTAATATTTCAGCCTGAAAAACACTACAGTGATCAAGTAATCTTTTCGCTATTCGAAGTTCCAGATCTTTAGAATATACTCCGAAACCCACTTTTCCATCCAATTTGGAGCCATCAGTGTAGAAATCTATATATCTTTCATTCCCCGGGGTCCATGTACACCACGCCTCACTGTTGGGAATTAGAGTCTCAATCTTTTTGTCGAAAAGTGGTCTCGCCAAAGTGTAATCAACTACGTTAAGCACATCATTTTGAGGACCGAACTGTGACCGTAACTTTTTTCCGACCACAGCGATAGCTCGCGCAACCGCACAAACGTCGTTGCAGCTGACTGTTTGGCCAAAATGTCTAAAGGCAATAGATGCAGTATGACATTAAGGGAATTTGTTCCTGTTTTGCTGAATGCACCTGAGATACACAAGCACGCCATACGATGAACTTGTCTAAACTCTGAGACCCTAAAGAATTCCGTAATTTGTTTCCACTCCCTGTTTCCCAACTGGGCCAGCTCCGGAATCATCTCTTCACCGACATGGCTAACGCGTTGGCTGGGAAAAGCAGGGCAGTGATTCCAAGCTCTCACCATTCTCAAAACACGCCCTACAAGCACCTTTCTCTGGTGCTCCGATTCGACGAAGATGTGTTCTCAATTCTAAGTTCCCGGTCATTATTCCCACAGCCATTTTGATGTCATCCTACTCTCCTTGAGTGGTTCTCAAGTCTCTTTTTCTTGTCTGTGTCACCATATAGTGTTTTCGTGATAAAGGTAGTGTCCCAAGGTTTCACCATCCTCAAAACACGGCCTACAGGCACCACCCTCTTCTGTCAGATGTGCTCTTAATTCTAGTTGCCCGGTCAATATTCCCACTGCCCTTTTGATTGTCGTCCTACTCTCCTTGAATAACAGGTTGGCTGATAAGTCCCCGGTGTAACAAAGAAAAACACATTTTTTTGTCTAAATTGGTTTTTATTATTCAACATAGTTCCCTTCAAGAGCGATACAACGATTATAACGACCTTCCAATTTTGTGATACCATTTTGGTAGTACTCCTTCGGTTTTGCCTCAAAATATGCCTCATTTTCGGCAATCACCTCTTCATTGCAGCCAAATTTTTTCCCTGCGAGCATCCTTTTGAGGTCTGAGAGCCAGAAAAAGTCGCTGGGGGCCAGATCTGGAGAATACGGTGGGTGGGAAAGCAATTGGAAGCCCAATTCATGAATTTTTGTCATCGTTCTCAATGACATGTGGCACTGTGCGTTGTCTTGGTGGAACAAGACTTTTTTCTTCTTCATATGGGGTCGTTTTGCCGCGATTTCGACCTTCAAATGCTCCAATAACCCCATATAATAGTCACTGTTAATGGTTTTTCCCTTCTCAAGATAATCGATAAAAACTATTCCATGCGCATCCCAAAAAGTCTTTCCACCCTTCGGAGACGGTTCACCGGTCGCTGTCCACTCAGCCGAATGTCGATTGGACTCAGGAGTGTGGTGATGGAGCCATGTTTCATCCATTGCCACATATCGACGGAAAAACTCAGGTGTATTACGAGTTAACAGCTGCAAACACCTCTCAGAATCATCAACACGTTGGTGTTTTTTGGTCAAATGTTTGCTCGCGCGGCACCCATTTTGCCCAGAGCTTCCGCATATCCAAATATTAATGAATGATATGACCAACACGTTCCTTTGATATCTTTAAGGCCTCTGCTATCTCGATCAACTTCATTTTACGGTCATTCAAAATCATTTTGTGGATTTTTTTGATGTTTTCGTCGGTAACCACCTCTTTCGGGCGTCCACTGCGTTCACCGTCCTCCGTGCTCATTTCACCACGCTTGAATTTTGCATACCAATCAATTATTGTTGATTTCCCTGGGGCAGAGTCCGGAAACTCATTATCAAGCCAAGTTTTTGCTTATTTCGTATTTTTTCCCTTCAGAAAATAGTATTTTATCAAAACACGAAATTCCTTTTTTCCGTTTTTTTTTCACAATAACAAAAGTTGCTTCACAAAAGACGCTCTATCTCACAAACTAATTGACTTACAGACGTCAAATTTTGACACGAATCATTTGAAGGTTGGTACTATATAAAAATAGTATGCATTTAAAACTAGCGATGCCATCTATGTGTCAGACCGGGGACTTATCAGCCAACCTGTTAGTTTTAAAATCTCTTTTTCTTGTCTGGGTCACCCCGTATTTTGTAGCTCTTCCGTTGATTTCCTTAGTAGAGGCAGGACAGTGACAAAAGCAGTGTTCCAAGATCTCATTACCCTCCAAAGGCACCCTCCATTACAGCTACTATTCGACGTAAATGTATTCTCATTTCTAGTTACCTGGTGGCTCTCTTGACTTTCGTTCAGTCTTTTTCTTATCTGGGTCATCCCATAGTATTTACGTCGCCCTTCCGACTGTTGCAATCGTCTATATCGCTTTATGTGTCTCCCGTGCCCATTCGTCCAACTTGACCCGTGTTGTATATATTGGCATTGATTTTGCCTTTATGTCCTAGCTTCGCCAGTTCATTTGCCTTTACATTTACTCTTTTTCCGATATGTTAACATATCCATTTAATACTAGCGACGCCATCTATGTGTCAGACCGGGGACTTATCATCCAACCTGTTACACCACCCATTGTAATGTGGTCCTGTAATTGGAATAGGATCTCAGTGTCTAGATCTTTATACGCACTGTCCCGTCTCCTTACCCATCTTCGATCCATCGGTGTAGCAGCTACTTTCCTTTGGTATCTGTTTTGGGGTCCCATTCTCTGAGCCCCCATCTTACAGCACCCCGAGAAGGAATATGATCACGTCCTAGACCAAAATGTTATTTTTGAACGGTGAAAAAGTCGCAATCATGTTATAAAGGACGCACATACCGAGGCCCTATCCCGATTACCGGTCCACAGAACAATACTGCAGGCAGAAGTGCGTGCCACATTAAAATGTATTACATGACAGATATGGCCTCCTCAAGTGTATGATCATGGATTGTTTCTACAATCTCCATTACACCCATCGTCTCCCCTATTATCCTTTGATGGTTCGTCATGTTTCATATTTTCGAACGTCTCAATCCTATCGCAGCTATTGCGGTTTTGCTTTTGATCTAAAACTCTATAGATCTTAAGTCTTCAAGTCTCTGGTTGACGTGGTCTTCATTGTTCCACTCATGCCAAGACAACATATCCGTTGGACCGGTTGTAAAATTTCTATGTTGCACTTCCTCTCTATCGATGTCCACCAGATTACCGACGCGTATGTCAGGATTAATTAAATTACCCTCTCATATATCCAGTGCGTCACCTTTAAATCCAGGTTTCGTTTAGCGCCCAACGCTCTTCTGCACAGTGCCCAACATCTGTACGCTTCCTCAGTCCCCTTTTTCGGTGTCGTTCTTTCAATTCAATTTCCTGTCTAAGTTTACATCGAGCCAAAAAAGCTCGGTTCGATATATTGGGCAAATTTACTCCTTCTAGTGAATAGGCATAATTCGGTCTTCTTCGGGTTTACATTCAGGCCCCTGGGTCATAGATTCTTTCTCCTGCAGAGTCTGTTAGAATCCGTTCCCTGCAGAAGTATTATAACATCGTCGTCGAACAGATAGGCTCAAATCCTATTTTAGTTAGAACATTGGAACGCTTGAGTTTTGCCAACAAAACATACTTTTGGGAAAATGTACTGTTCACCGACGAGAGTAAGTTTGAAAACCCCCAAAAATAGGAAGGAGAAACAATTGGGACTTCTAGAATAAGCGCTAAGTCCGAAGCAATGTAACCTAGGAGGCTTTTCAACCGATAGTTTCGTGAGCATTCCGAGAGTGATAGAGCGAAAAGGTGTCGTCGTGTCCGTGGTCCCCGAGCCAGCGACATACTACAATTTACCCAAGCCGAAGTTTCCAATGTCATCAACAGATCAAAATCATCCAAGGCGCTGTACCCTAACAGAATTTCTATGCTAAAACTGAAGCGTTTGGGCATGCTGGGAGTTGAGTACTTGGCAATATACCTCAATATATCTCTGAAATCACTCAATATCTTGCAAATGGGTAGGCTGATTCCACTACTCAAGCCAGATAAAAAACTTAAGCAATTCAAATATTTCTTTACCAAAATTGATTACATGAACGAAAACCTTTTAAGAAACCTTATAAACCCAAAGTGAACCAATTTAAATGTTAAAATTTTGCCAAAAAATTATAAAAATTGATACTCAAAACTTTTGGAAAAATGTGCTGTTCACGGACAAAAGTAAATCTGAAGTCTTAGAACTCCTCCAATGGAGGAGAAAAAATTAAGGCAATCATTCGAAAATTTCTTCTCCAAACTGGATGTTGAACGACAATTAAGATTGAAATCTCTTGCGCTAAAAATCCCAAAAAGCGAAGGCTTCAAAATGGAAGGCCTGTCACCAAAATGTGTTACAGGGACGTGTATCTGGTAAGAAACCTTATATATCCAACGTGAACCAATCTAAATACTTACAGTTTGCAAAACAAACAAAAAACATATAAATGACCATAAATATTTGGGCAAATGCAATGTTCACCTATCAGAGAAAGTCTTTAATCTTCGGCGTAAAATTGCCAAAATATGTCGTCGATAATTTGGTATTTATGATGGGAAAAAGCAGACTATTTAAAGACTTACAAAATAATATTACCCCTAGTATTAAAAGCTTAGACTTATGAAAGAGATGGATATTTCAGCAGGACAATGATTCCAAGCATTGGTCTGAAATTGAGAAGGAGTGTTTGCTACATAGGGCTCTAAAAACGTTAGATCAACCTCCCTAGTACCCATTCTCTCATACCCCAGGGTATTTTGTTATTTTAATGCCACTATTTCACCAGTTTTTCCTTTTTTAATGATACTCTGAATTATGGTGGTACAGCAATTGACTAAGTTTCATTTAGGGTATCTTAGAGTCGGCTCTTCACGATTTTAGCTTTTTCTTACTTGTTTAATAAATCCATCAAGTGTTGTCTGTTGGCAAAATACTTTTTTTGGGGTATGAAGCATCAACATTGGTTGCAAATTTCCTGTTCTTTTTTATCTCTCTTTTGTCTGAATTTCTAAAGAATTGATGACGGCTAAGGGGCAAAAGTTCTGGTATTTCCGAATATAAAACAATTCGTAAATCTGCATCCTTTTCACTTGAATGCAAAGGAAATTACATTGAACAATATTTGGATTTGTCCTTATGACCTTTCACACCTTATTACTAACGATTTGCATTGTTCGGAGAAACGTTTATGTTTTTTTGTCGTTTAACTGCATATTTCCTTTATACACATGTACTGCAATTGAAGACTAATCTATAAATTGAATCAATTTCATTCTTATTATATGCAGCCAGAAGCAGAAAATCGTCGAATATGAGTCAGGGATAACAACCTTGGAAGAAACGATAGATAGGAACTAATGTTAGGGTGACTGGAGCATTCGCGAAGGATTTACCAGATTCTTCTAAACCTCCACCTGCTTATGGTAGTAATGGAGATTTATTAGAAATTTAGGTAAAAATGGGAATAACTGACCACCACCTCTGATCGAGAAACCCAATAGGACAAAATCGTCAAATATGAGTCCTTAGAGGATGACAACTATCATTCAGAATATTATCGTAGAAAGTAATATCGTGTCACTTTAGAAGAAGGAATAGCTAGACAGAAACCAAAATAAGGATGACTGGAGCAATACCGAAGGGTCTAACTTCGATATCAACATTTAACCCCAGGAGGGAATGGGAAAATACACGAAAGTTGTTGGACAAATAATAAGCATCAATTGAGGGAGAAAGCTGTGGTTAATAGTGTTAGCGTGACTGGAGCCTTCATGATGGATGAATATTTAACCGCAGGAGGGAATGGGCAATACACAGATGATTTTGGGATTTTGATTTGGGTGAGGCCGATGCTAGCATGAATGGAGTAATCCCGTAAGGTCTACTAGATTATTCGAAGCCTCCGCCTACTTATAGTAATAACGGAGATTTTTTATTAGAATTTTAGATTTATTTAGATGAAAATGGGAATAAAAGACCACAACCTCCGACCGAGGAACCGAAAAGGACAAAATCTTCGAATATGAGTCATCGGGGAATGGCTTCTAGGATTCAAACGATATCGTAGAAAGTAGTAAATCCTATCGTTCGAAGAAGGGATAAATAGGAAGAATTTCGAAGTTGAATTGGTTAGAGATGTCATAGGACAAAATAACCATCACGACCCTCCTCCTTCATAATGCACCTGGAGAGGACAGGGATGGAACCCGTCTATCCCCCCAGATGCGAATGAAAATGACAGCCCGACTCCATTGTGATCCCATAGTGTTGAACTTCTCTCTTATCACTCTCCTTTTTATAGCTCTCCTCTCCACTCTCCTTTTTATAGCTGATTCCGAAAGGTGTTCCACATTACTGTAAAAACACTTAGAGAAGTCTCGAAATACGGAGAAATGTCACCAGCATTACTGAGAAGGGATAATCCACCGCTAAAAAAAAACGTTTTGGTTTTTGGTCGAAAATGACATTGCAAGTTGGAGATACTAACCATTTCTCCATGACACTTCCTTGTTTTCGATGGAAATCCTGATAATTTACATATCGATGAATTTATTTTTCGTGTGGAATATCTACATAAATCACACTGTGGATCTTGTTCCAATATCTTGAGAGATTTTTAGGGTTTTCTAAGAGGAGATTTTTGGAAATGTTTTTGGTTAGCGATTGAAACAAACAATATCGGCCAATGGAGTGGATTGAAAGAGTCTTTGAGGCAAGAGTATATTACGAATCGTATCCAATACGAAATTCTAAAGGATCTAGAGCAGCTTACTAGTGGGCGTATGGACTTTTTGGTGGCCGGTAGGATTTTCCTAAGTATATTATATATTTTAACTATCTTATTGCTTTTAGTTTTATTTAAAAGACAACGTGCTGCAAATGTAGAAACTTACAACGCAAATTTTTTTTTTTTTTATTATTTACACACACAGACGATGTAGACTCTTTTATATCCTAATATGTGGAAAGAGGTATTCAAATTAGTAATACCTTTTCCTACCTCATATTTAGTCGAATAAGGATTTAGTGTCTTAATATTTCTGAAAGAGGAGACCTTCGCTTGTTTTTGATGAAAATAGAACCAGATATTAAATATTTAATTTGGCAGCATCAGCTTCAGGAAATGTAAAAGCCTAATAAATAAAAGCAGTTTATCAATAAAAAAACACTGTGGATTAGGTGGGCGGTAAGAATATTTTTCTATCACTCGAGGTGAAAAAGTGGGCGGTAAGTAAAACAAGTATCTACGGCCGTAAGTTCGGTCAGGCCGAATCTTATGTACCCTCCACCATAGATTGCGTAGAAACTTCTACTAAAGACGGTCATCCACAATTAAATTACTTGGGTTGCGGCCGATGGCAAGGCACCTTAAAACTTCTTAACATCATCTTCTAAATTGTAAGTTAGTCCATGCGGGATATATAGTAGAAAAAAAGGTCGATTAAATGTTTGGATCTCGGAGTAAGCAAGTCAAGAATGTTAGTGGACAATTGGGCCTTGATGGAAATTCTGATCATTAATATGACGATGATTTTATTTTTCTTAGGGGATTCTTACAAAAATTACACAGTTGTTCTTGATCCAATATCTTGAGATATTTTCTGGTTTGTCTGAGAAGAAACGCTAGGAAACGGAACTGGTTAGCGATTGAAACAAACGAAACCAGCCAATGGAGTGAATTGAAACAGTGTTTTGCGGAAAGTGTTTGTAGCCCATACGAAATTCTAACGCATCTAGGGGGAAGGAAGACAGCGCCCAGGGGAATCTATAGACCAATATATTCATGTTATGGGCTCGATTATTCACTTCGTTGCCAGATGGTGAAATGATAAAGATTGCGAAATGAAATATGAATCGGGCTATAGACAAACTACTATGATGATACTAAGGATATTAAAAGGGAATTTTTAAGGAAAGAATCGGCTCCAGCCATTGCAATGGGGTAAGTAAAAAACAGTGTTTAATCCCTAGATCACTATTTCCAGGTTGTAAAGAACTTAAGAAATCGATTGATCAATCAGTGTCCAGATTGAGAAAGAATCGACTCTAGTTAATGTTCGGATCTCTGAGTGAACGGTCAAAGAATATCTCACGGCTCCTGGGAGCTAGCTGGCATTTCTCAGCTAGAGGAAAATTAGATCTCGTATGAAAAGGCAAATGTTCACAAAAAATCAAAACGTTTTCATGAACGGCTTACGTTTTTCTTTGGTCATGACAAGTCTTAAAATATGCATTAGATGTTTTTATGGCAATTGGCAATAGGTATAGGGAATCGTTCAATATGATGATACCGAAAATACCAGAGACAAATATGAGCACTGTGCAAGATATCGAACACGCAGTGGAGTGGAAGGCCTTCAACATCTCACTGAAAGCTGCATGCCCTAGAGGGAAGCCAAGGGGGAAAATCGACCACCATGGTGGTCTACGGAGTTAAGTAATATGAGGAAATCCTGCAGGAAGCTCTTTAACAAAGCAAAGTCCACCAGAGCTGCTGAGGATTGGGATGCTTACAAGAAGAATCTGAGAGGATACAAGCGAAAACTGAGAAAGGCTCAGCATAACTTTTGGAATGTTTACTGCAGCAGTATTGAGAATACGTCCGCGGTTTCCAGACTACGGAAGGTACTAGCATCCACTAACTCCGCTCCAGGTTTCATTAAAACATCGGAGAGTAATTGGACAACGTCCAGTGAGGAGATGCTGGAGGTACTATTAGAAACACATTTTCCTGGAAATCAGACGGTTGGGCCATTTTCTGGCGGTGCTACAGTGGCTCAGCGGTCATTTACTATCAAGGAACTTGTATCGGAATCTAGAATAAAATGGGCGTTAAATAGCTTTGGGTCATTCAAATCCCACGGACCTGGTGGAATTACTCCGGCGGAGTTACAAGCAGTGACTGACAGAATTATCCCTTGGTTGACGGTGATATATAAAGGATGTATAAACTTAGCATATATTCCAGAAAAGTGGTGGGAAACAAAAGTCGTTTTCACACCTAAAGCAGGAAAAGCCTCTCACTCGAGTGCCAAGTATCTCCGACCAATCGGCTTAACCTCAATCCTACTTAAGACTCTGGAGAGGATGACAGACATTTATCTTAGAACAAGCGTCGATTCAAGTTTGCTCTGGAAACGACAGCATGCATACATGAAGGGCAGTTCTACTGAGACCGCTTAGCATGAACTAGTCAGCTTTATCGAAAGCTCCCTGTCTGTCAATGAATACATAATCGTAGCGTTTCTAGACATCGAGGAAGCATTCAATAACGTCCATCCGAGCTCGATATTTAATGGACTGGCAACTCTGAATGTTGATCCAGGTATAACAGGTTGACTGATAAGTCCCCGGTCTGCCTCAAAATAGGCCTCAGTTTCGGCGATCAACTCTTCATTGCAGCCAAATTTTTTCCCTGCGAGCAGCCTTTTGAGGTCTGAGAACAAGAAAAAGTCGCTGGGGGTCAGATCTGGAGAATACGGTGGGTGAGGAAGCATTTCGAAGCCCAATTCATGAGTTTTTGCCATCGTTCTCAATGACTTGTGGCACGGTGCGTTGTCTTGGTGGAACAACACTTTTATCTTTTCATATGGGCCGTTTTGCCGCGATTTCGACCTTCAATCGCTCCAATAACGCCATATAATAGTTACTGTTGATGGTTTTTCCCTTCTCAAGATGATTGATAAAAATTATTCCATGCACATCCCAAAAAAACAGAGGCCATCACTTTGCCAGCGGACTTTTGAGTCTTTCCACTCTTCGGAGACGCTTCACCGGTCGCTGTCCACTCAGCCGACTCTCGATTGGACTCAGGAGTGTAGGGATGGAGCCATGTTTCATCCATTGTCACATATCGACGGAAAAACTTGGGGTGTATTACGAGTTAACAGCTGCAGACACCGCTCAGAATCATCAACACGTTGTTGTTTTTGGTCAAAGTGAGCTCGCGCGGCACCCATTTTGCATAGAGCTTCCGTATATCCAAATATTGATGAATGATATGATATCTTTGATATCTCTAAGGCCTCTGCTATCTCGATCAACTTCATTTTACGGTCATTCAAAACCATTGTGTGGATTTTTTTGATGTTTTCGTCGGTAACCACCTCTTTCAGGCGTCCACAGCGTTCACCGTCCTCCGTGCTCATTTCACCACACTTGAATTTTGCATACCAATCAATTATTGTTGATTTCCCTGGGGCAGAGTCCGGAAACTCATTATCAAGCCAAGTTTTTGCTTCCACCGTATTTTTCCCCTTTAGGAAACAGTATTTTTTCAAAACACGAAATTCCTTTTTTTCATTTTTTTCACAATAACAAAAGTTGCTTCATAAAAGACGCTCTATTTCACAAACTAATTGACTTACAGACGTCAAATTTTGACACGAATCATTTGAAGGTTGGTACTTTATAAAAATAATATACATTTAATACTAGCGACGCCATCTATGTTTCAGACCGGGGACTTATCAGCCAACCTGTTATATACTCAGACAGTCAACCTGCAATAAAATCCTTGGACTCTGTGTTCCTGTACACGAAAACGGTCATCGGCTGCCGCAAATCTCTCAACGAGATGGCTGAGCAGTACAATATTCACCTAATATGGGTGCCTGGCCATAGGAACATACCGGGGAACTGTCAAGCAGATGAGTTCGCAAGGCTAAGAACTACCTTACATATTCCAGGGGAACTAGAATCTGTTGGTATGTCTCTGGCAACCTGCAAGCTCTTACTGCGTGAGAAGGCCGTCATGATGGCAAATGTTCGATGAGAGAATTGCAAGGGTTATAACGACACAAAGCAAATATGGCCCCATTTAAACTTGAACCGCACACTAGATATGCTAGTGTTCTCAAGACGTCAGATATCACTCCTGATATCTGCTATAACGGGTCGCTGCCTGACAGGCGATTTTGCAAAAACTATTGACGCGAAGTTTAATGACTATTGTATGAGCTGTCATGATGCGGAGGAAAAGGAATCAATTAAACACCTCTTGTGTGAGTGTCCTGCATTTTGTGTAAGGCGTAAGAAAATTTTAGGGGCATATAGCTTTAGATTAGTGGCGGACCTGGAAAACGTTAACTTAAGCAGTCTGTTAATGTTTTTGGAACAATCTGGTTGGTTCAACAAAAGAAAATAATAGAGAAGGTTCAGTGGTTAAAACTAGAAGTGCCCATATGTAATAGGTACTTTTAGTTAAATGTGGTATCACAATGGACTGAATAGTCTAAGTGAGCCTGAAACTTAATCGGGCTGCCACTTTAACCTAACCTAACCTAACCTTGGTCATGGAAAGTCTTAAAATACACCCAGAAAAAAGTGACCCCTTCTTTAAGTTAAAATGAACTCATTGTGAAGAAAGTTGAACTTCGTATAGCGCCAAAGACATTTTTATTTGTTTGAACGATGTGATTTTAGTAGAAATTAGGTAGAATGCATTCCATATATTAGTTAACATTTTCCTATATTTATGTACCACTATACTACAGAATGAAAAAATTTAACTGAATTGAATTCATATATGGAATGATTTTATTGAACTTTTTTCATTCATTTGGACAAATCTTACATATTTGTGCTAAACTTTTACTTCAAATTTAGAACTGCTTACATTCGTTTTTATACCCTCCACCATAGGATGGGGGTATATTAACTTTGTCATTCCGTTTGTAACACATCGAAATATTGCTCTAAGACCCCATAAAGTATATATATTCTGGGTCGTGGTGAAATTCTGAGTCGATCTAAGCATGTCCGTCCGTCCGTCCGTCTGTCCGGCTGTCCGTCCGTCTGTGGAAATCACGCTAACTTCCGAACGAAACAAGCTATCGACTTGAAACTTGGCACAAGTAGTTGTTATTGATGTAGGTCGGATGGTATTGAAAATCGGCCATATCGGACCACGTTTACGTATAGCCCCCATATAAACCGATCCCCAAATTTGGCTTGGGGAGCCTCCCGGAGCAGCAAAATTCATCCGATCCGGTTGAAATTTGGTACCTGATGTTAGTATAAGGCCTCTAACAACCATGCAAAAATTGGTCCATATGGGTCCATAATTATATATAGCTCCCATATAAACCGATCCCCAGATTTGACCTCCGGAGCCTCTTGGAGGAGCAAAATTCATCCGATCCGGTTGAAATTTAGTTCGTGGTCTTAGTATACGGTCTCTAACACCCATGCAAAAATTGGTTCATGTCGGTCCATAATTATATATAGCCCTCATATAAACCGATCCCCAGATTTGACCTCCGGAGCCTCTTGGAGGGGAAAAATTCATCCGATCCGGTTGAAATGTGGTACCTGATGTTAGTATACGGTCTCTAACAACCATGCAAAAATTGGTCCATATCGGTCCATAATTATATATAGCCCCCATATAAACCGATCCCCAGATTTGACCTCCGGAGCCTCTTGGAGGGGAAAAATTCATCCGATCCGGTTGAAATGTGGTACCTGATGTTAGTATACGGTCTCTAACAACCATGCAAAAATTGGTCCATATCGGTCCATAATTATATATAGCCCTCATATAAACCGATCCCCAGATTTGAACTCCGGCGCCTCTTGGAGGAGCAAAATTCATCCGATCCAATTGAAATTTAGTACGTGGTGTTAGTATATAGTCTCTAACAACCATGCAAAAATTGGTCCATATCGGTTCATAATTATATATAGCTCCCATATAAACCGATCCACAGATTTGACCTCAGGAGCCTCTTGGAGGAGCGAAATTCATCCGATCCAGTTGAAATTTGGTACATGGTGTTAGTATATGGTATCTAACAGCCATGTAAAAATTGGTCAATATCGGTCTTTAGTTATATATAGCCGATGACTTATTACACAAAAATTGGTCCATATCGCCAAAAATAATCTACCAAAACTTTATTTCCATAGAAAATTTTGTCAAATTTTATTACTATAGAAAGTTGTGTCAAAATTTCATTTCTATAGAAAGTTTTGTCAAACGTTTATTTCTATAGAAATGTTTGTCAAAATTTTATTTCCATAGAAAGTTTTGTCAAAATTTTATTTTTATAGAAAATTTTGTAAAAAATTTATTTCTGTAGAAAATTTTGTCAACATTTTATTTCTATACAAAATGTTGTCAACATTTTACTTCCATAGAAAATTTTGTCAACATTTTATTTCTATAGAAAATTTTGTTAAGTTTTTATTTCTATAGAAAATTTTGTCAAAATTTTATTTCTATTGAAAATTTTGTCAAGTTTTCATTTCTATAGAAAATGTTGTCAAACTATATTATATACGTATTTAATCGGCCTTTTTTTATTTAATATATACCCCGTATGGGCTAACTTACAATTTAGAAGACAGTGTTAAAAAGTTTTACGATACCTTGCCATCGGCAAGTGTTATCGCAACCCAAGTAATTCGATTGTGGATGACAGCCTTTAGTAGAAGTTCCTACGCAATGCATGATGGAGGGTACATAAGATTCGGCCTGGCCGAACTTACGGCCGTATATACTTGTTAAATATAATTTTATGTATTTATATACGCAATTTTTTTCTTCAATAAAAGACATGTTTTATTAATATATTAAATATATTTATTTAGAATCAACAGCATCGACTGGCCTTGAAATATTAAAACACATTTTTTTCTTCTTCTAGTACTTTTCACTTTGAAAAAGTTGCTGCCTAGCAATTTTGTCCACCTTTTACAATTTCAATACCTACAAATAAACAAATAAATAAACAAAAAAATCCTAAACCAATTTTTTCAAAAAAGGTTAGCGTCACTGAATATTACCTGATAATGAAGTCGAATGAAGGGGTTGTTATACTGCTGGTGTTTTCAAAAACGAACATTTTTCTCACTAATTTAAAATAACAAACATTTTATATATTGTATTTGTTTTTAATTATATTAATTTACTATATTATTTTTAACAATCTCTCAGTATACCATAACAACGCGATTCCAACTAAAAAAAAACCCACGCGCAAACCAGTGTTGCCAGGTGGGGGTTTTCCCCCCAAATTTAAGGGTTTTTATCACGTTTAGGGGGATTTTTAGGGGTAACATTTGTTTGGGGGGATTTTTGGGGGTAAAAAGATTTCTTAGACCTTACAAAGTGGAGCAATTCTCAACCGAATTCTGAACAATTCTGGCATGAATTTTGAGAAAAAAAAGTCAACCCAAGTTCCCAAATGTAAGCAAATATGCAATAGCATTATCTTCGTTATATTTTTCAAACGCTTCTGTCGAAAGAGCATTTTTAATATTTGACACAATTAAAAACAAATTAAGAATTCATGTTTTAACTTAGCAGCTGAAAGCATTTTTATAATCTATATATATTTTCCGAACTTTAATTTTTGTTTCCTTGTTTATTTCTATTATTTATACATTATAAACTTTTTTATACCCCCCATCATAGGATGGGGGTATATTAACTTTGTCATTCCGTTTGTAACACATCGAAATATTGCTCTAAGACCCCATAAAGTATATATATTCTGGGTCGTGGTGAAATTCTGAGTCGATCTAAGCATGTCCGTCCGTCCGTCCGTCTGTTGAAATCACGCTAACTTCCGAACGAAATAACCTATCGACTTGAAACTTAGCACAAGTAGTTGTTATCGATGTAGGTCGGATGGTATTGAAAATGGGCCATATCGGTCCACTTTTACGTATAGCCCCCATATAAAGGGACCCTCAGATTTGGCTTGTGGAGCCTCTAACAGAAGGCTGAAATCATCCGATCAGGCTGAAATTTGGTATATGGTGTTGGTATATGGTCTCTAACAACCATGAAAAAATTGGTCCACATTGGTCCATAATTATATATAGCCCCCATATAAACCGATCCCCAGATTTGGCTTGCGGAGCCTAAAAGAGAAGCAAATTTCATCCGATCCGGCTGAAATTTGGTACATGATGTTGGTATATGGTCTCTAACAACCATGCAAAAATTGGTTCACATCGGTCCATATTTATATATAGCCCCCATATAAACCGATCCCCAGATTTGGCTTGCGGAGCCTAAAAGAGAAGCAAATTTCATCCGATCCGGCTGAAATTTGGTACATGATGTTGGTATATGGTCTCTAGCAACCATGCAAAAATTGGTCCACATCGGTCCATATTTATATATAGCCCCCATATAAACCGATCCCCAGATTTGGCTTGCGGAGCCTCAAAGAGAAGCAAATTTCATCCGATCCGCCTGAAATTTGGTATATGGTGTTGGTATATGGTCTCTAACAACCATGCAAAAATTGGTCCACATCGGTCCATAATTATATATAGCCCCCATATAAACCGATCCCCAGATTTGGCTTGCCTCAAAGAGAAGAAAATTTCATCCGCTCCGGCTGAAATTTGGTACATGATGTTGGTATATGGTCTCTAACAACCATGGACAAATTGGTCCATATCGGTCCTTAATTATATATAGCCCCCATATAAACCGATCCCCAGATTTGGCTTGTGGAGCCTCTAAGAGAAGCATATTTCATCCGATCCGGCTGAAATTTGGTACATGGTGTTGGTATATGGTCTCTAACAATCACGCAAAAATTGGTCCACATCGGTCCATAATTATATATAGCCCCCATATAAACCGATCCCCAGATTTGGCTTGCGGAGCCCCAAAGAGAAGTAAATTTCATCCGATCCGGCTGAAATTTGGTACATGATGTTGGTATATGGTCTCTAACAACCATGCAAAAATTGGTCCACATCGGTCCATATTTATATAGACCCCATATAAACCGATCTCCAGATTTGGCTTGCGAAGCCTCAAAGAGGAGCAAATTGCATCCGATCCGGCTAAAATTTGGTACATGGTATTGGTATATGGTCTCTAACAACCGTGCAAAAATTGGTCCACATCGGTCCATAATTATATATGGCGCCCATATAAACCGATCCCCAGATTTGGGTTGCGGAGCCTCAAAGAGAAGCAAATTTCATCCGATCCGCCTGAAATTTGGTACATGATATTGGTATGTGGTCTCTAACAACCATGCAAAAATTGGTCCACATCCGTTCATAATTATATATAGCCCCCATATAAACCGATCCCCAGATTTGGCTTGCGAAGTCTCCATGAGAAGCAAATTTCATCCAATCCGGTTGTAATTTGGAACATGGTGTTAGTATATGATCTTTAACAACCGTGCCAGAATTGGTCCATATCGGTCCATAATTATATATAGTCCCCATATAAAACATTTTCCAGATTTGACCTCCGGAGCCTCTTGGAGGAGCAAAATTCATCCGATCCGGTTCAAATTAGGCACGTGGTGTTAGTAAAGGGTGATTTGTTAAGAGCTTGATAACTTTTTAAAAAAAAAAAACGCATAAAATTTGCAAAATCTCATCGGTTCTTTATTTGAAACGTTAGATTGGTCCATGACATTTACTTTTTGAAGATAATTGCATTTAAATGTTGACCGCGGCTGCGTCTTAGGTGCTCCATTCGAAAAGTCCAATTTTGGGCAACTTTTTCGAGCATTTCGGCCGGAATAGCCCGAATTTCTTCGGAAATGTTGTCTTCCAAATCTGGAATAGTTGCTGGCTTATTTCTGTAGACTTTAGACTTGACGTAGCCCCACAAAAAATAGTCTAAAGGCGTCAAATCGCATGATCTTGGTGGCCAACTTACCGGTCCATTTCTTGAGATGAATTGTTCTCCGAAGTTTTCCCTCAAAATGGCCATAGAATCGCGAGCTGTGTGGCATGTAGCGCCATCTTGTTGAAACCACATGTCAACCAAGTTCAGTTCTTCCATTTTTGGCAACAAAAAGTTTGTTAGCATCGAACGATAGCGATCGCCATTCACCGTAACGTTGCGTCCAACAGCATCTTTGAAAAAATACGGTCCAATGATTCCACCAGCGTACAAACCACACCAAACAGTGCATTTTTCGGGATGCATGGGCAGTTCTTGAACGGCTTCTGGTTGCTCTTCACTCTAAATGCGGCAATTTTGCTTATTTACGTAGCCATTCAACCAGAAATGAGCCTCATCGCTGAACAAAATTTGTCGATAAAAAAGCGGATTTTCTGCCACTGATTTTGGTAATAAAATTCAATGATTTGCAAGCGTTGCTCGTTAGTAAGTCTATTCATGATGAAATGTCAAAGCATACTGAGCATCTTTCTCTTTGACACCATGTCTGAAATCCCACGTGATCTGTCAAATACTAATGCATGAAAATCCTAACCTCAAAAGAATCACCCTTTATATGGTCGCTTACAACCATACCAAAATTGGTCCAATCACACAAAAATTGGTCCATATCGGTTCATAATCATGGTTGCCACTAGAGCCAAAAATAATCTACCAAAATTTTATTTCTATAGAAAATTTTGTCAAAATTTTATTTCTAGAGAAAATTTTGTTAAAATTTTATTCGGTTCATAATAAAATTTTCATCATTGTCAAAATTTTATTTCTATAGAAAATTTTATCAAAATTTTATTTCTATAGAAAATTTTGTTCAAATTTTATTCGGTTCATAATCATGGTTGTCACTCGAGCCAAAAATAACCTACCAAGATTTTATTTCTATAGAAAATTTTATCAAAATTTTATTTCTATAGAAAATTTTGTGAAAATTTTATTTCTATAGAAAATTTTGTTAAAATTTTATTTCTGTAGAAAATTTTGTCAAAATTTTATGTCTACTTTGTCAAACTGAATTATATACGTATTGGATCGATCTTTTTTTGATTTAATATATACCACGTATGGACTTACATACAATTTAGAAGATGGTGTTAGGAGGTTTTAAGATACCTTGCCATCGGCAAGCGTTACCGCAACTTAAGTAATTCGATTGTGGA
Source organism: Haematobia irritans (assembly GCF_050003625.1). Classification (NCBI taxonomy): domain Eukaryota; kingdom Metazoa; phylum Arthropoda; class Insecta; order Diptera; family Muscidae; genus Haematobia; species Haematobia irritans. The sequence continues at coordinate 33,682,177 of NC_134399.1, read as the reverse complement.
TGGCAGTGTTTAGATGAGGTTTCTACGCAATCCATGATGGAGGGTACATAAGCTTCGGCCTGGCCGAACTTACGGCCGTATATACTTGTTTTTAATTAATTTGATTTAAAGGATTTATACATTGAATTATTTTGTTTTGCATGCTTTTTTAATTGATAGGCATATTGTATTATTACACCCAAGAAAAAATAATTTCCTCAGGGACGAAATTTAGAAAAAACGAAATTCCCTTTTGTTATAAAGTATTTTCTTGAAGAGCAAATTTTATTTTTTCTTTACTTCAAAAGAAAACTTAGTTTGTCTAAAATTTCGTTTCTATTTGTGTTACATTTAATTTTTAAAGTGAATCGCTACAGGATTTTTCCACGAAATTTGGGACCCCTTTTTGTACTATTTACATTCTTAAATTTTTTGGGGGTGTTTGAAAAAAGTCTAGACCATTTTAGGGGTTTTTTTCTTAAGATTTGGGGGGAAGAATCAAAAATCACCTGGAAACACTGGCGCAAACACATCGATGACATCGATGACACACACAAAAAAATTTTTTTTCTGATTCAATCACGAAATTAATTGATCCAATTAATTTTTTAATTGAAATGTCTTCAATCACGAAAATGATAGTATCAATCACAGTTTTAATTGGGCATAGAAAAAATTCTTGATTAAAAAATTAATTGATTTCATTGCCATATATCAATTAATTTTTTAATTGATTCAATTAAAAATTTAATTGATGTTGATTGCAAAACTCAATTAATTTATTAATTAAAAAAAGGTAACTATTTTCAATTAAATTCTGAATTGGCTTAGAATTTTTATTTGGATTAACAATTGATTGTTTGAAAAAAAAATTAATTAAAAATTTAAAAAAATGTTCATCATTATCATAAACTGACTTAGTCTTCCGAATTTGATCAAAAGTTAATTGTATCAATTTCAAATTCAATTAACTTTTTAATTGGAAATATTTTGGTGATATTTTTTTCTGTGCAGGTATCGATTACAGGTAGATAAAAGAAATGTAGGAAATTTTCCTATATTCTAACAAGTGTGTTTCCTTAAGTTTTGAAAGGATTGAATACTTCTTAGTACGAATGACCTAAAATATTTTTCTATGCCAAATGTTATTCGTATGTATGATAAGCTTTCTATAATAAAGGAAGTCAGAATTATCATTTTATAAGAAATCTTACTAAATTTGAGGAAACTTGGTTTTAGTTCGGTTTTTGGTTTTTTTTTTACGAATGCTTTGTTATCATTGAATAAAATTTTCTTTTTCAGTAGTAAATTCTTATACCCAGCGAAAAAAAACAGTATTAGTAAAATGCCATGCGTTATTCTAGTTAATGAACTATTCCTAAAACAGCCAATGGAGTGAATAGAGAGAGTGTTTGCGGCAAGAGTATCGTACGATTGAACAATCCGTTGTCAAATAGTGAATCCAAAATCCATCTCTCATTCAGAGGGCTGACCTTAGTATTACAGGCCTTTATTTGAAAGCATATTCGATATTGATTGCATATCGGTTATAACTTTCTGATTATCCAGAGCCCACGAATGAATGATTTGAAATAATAGCCTGTAACACTACAGGCATTTATCAGAATGACATTTTATTTAAATTTTTTTAATATTTCAAGAGGCAGATCGATTTAAGTCAAGCAAAGTCATGAAAGCGATTTCTTGTTAATCTATTAACTGTTACTAATGTCCGAACAGGTAATACAGCAATGATAATGATATGTAAGTGCAATAATCCTCTATAAATTCGACGTTCAAAAATTGTGCAAAAAAATTGTGAATGTAAATTTTTGCTATCGTGGAGCGAGGCTTGAACAGCATCATGTTTTACACCATGTCTGGCTGTTTGTTTTATTTTTATTTTATTTTATTTAAAAGCACCTTAACACTTCAAATCACGATGCATGCCAATCATAATGATGGTGATAAACGTAATCATCACCTCTATCAAAAATGACGATGATGAAGATTTCGTTGAAGATATAACCGAGGGCTTTGTTAAAGGCAACCATCATCATCACTCAGGTTCATTTCGTCGCAATCTACCAACCAGAGAGAAATCTGCCAAATCATCAAATTAAAGGTTTTGTTGGTTACAACAATCATCACTCATGCCATCATTCCATGTTAGAAACAACAACGACCAAATGATTGCTCTGATGAGGATGAAAATGAATCAAAGGCGAACAACAACGAAGATACAAGGAAAATAGCCTAAGTCATACCAATTATAATTCATGCTACATGCCACTCTTGCCACTTGATGTTTACGAGTTATTAATTTGAGAATGGTGCCATATTTGAAAATACAGGAAAAACGAAGAAAAAAACAAAACAAAACGAACCAACCACAAAGATATGTGAAATATTGGCGCAATGTGTCTCTTTCGGTAAGGAAATTAAGCAACAGCTTTTTAGACAAGTGGATATTTTCTGATATGGAAAAGGATATCGGTTCTTGAAGTGTTAGATTTTCGTTAGTTTTTTTTTTTTTTGATTTTCCATCTGTCTCGATCAACAGGTACTAAATCTGCATAGCAAAAGAGCAAAATATGGTGGAACAAGATCAGAGTAATCATTTAATAGTTGTACTGGGCATGTTGAATAAGACCATGCATTTGTGACGTTTGATTTTTCTTTTCTTACTCAACGAAAAACGGATTTTTGTCATTCAAATATGCTGCCAATAATCTACCAAATTAAAACAAGTATATACGGCCGTAAGTACGGCAAGGCCGAAGCTTATGTACCCTCCTCCATGGATTGCGTAGAAACTTCTACTGAAGACTGTCATCCACAATCGAATTACTTGCAAGGTATCTTAAAACTTCCTAACACCGTAATATACAAGGCCGTATTCAGGGGGGGGATGAGGGGGATCAAACCCCCCCCCCCGAAATGAATGAATATTTTTATATAAATAAATATATATTTTTAGCTGCATAGAAAAATCTTTTCGAAGATGTTGAAGAAAAGCTGGAGGTTTTATTTTGAAAAACGCTTACCTATAAAACTTGCACAAATCATAGAATACTACACCCTCAAAAAAAATCGCTTCTTTAACATATGTTCCAAACATATTTTGCAGGAAGCACATATATTATTGCATACTGCTGAAACATTAATATGTTTGTTTTATGTGAACATATTATATGTTTGGAAGCATTTTGAGCCAAAAATATTATATGCTTGGAAGAATTTTTCCCAAACACGATTGTGCTCATTCCCTAACATACTCGTAATTTTCACTTCCACGAAATTTTTTAGTTATTGGCACCTTTCTCTGTAATACAAATAATGTTGAAGAAATTATTCACTTTTATAAATTTTTTAAATTTTACCTTTCGCCTGCACGGAGAATCGAACCGAGGACCATACAGTTTGTAAGCCAACACACTATCCACTGGGCTACGTAGCTGTTATAGTCACCAGTAGATAATTATCGTTTTAAGTTACATTTATATAGCATAGTTTGCAGCGCCCACGAGCCCATGCAAACATAACATTATTTAACAGAAACATACATTTGTTTGCCACGTGGAGCAGTGGTTAGCATGTCTGCCTTGCATGCAAAGGGTCGTGGGTTCAATCCCTGCTCCGACCGAACATTTTTTTTTTTTTTAATTTACACATTTATATTTATACTATATTAATTTTTTTAAATTAAACATCGAAATGTGCGTTATTAAAGATTTATAGTCAGTAACAGTGCTTGATATAAACGAAATTGAATGATTTTTGGATAAAATATTATTTTTATTGCAAAAATAACAATCTTGTAATAAAAAACTGTTTTTGTACAAAACTTTAAAATTTGGAAGGAATTCAAAAACTAACAAAAGAAGAACGTGGAGTCCAGTATAAACATACATACATAATTTTATAATATAAACATAAATTTATTTAGGAGTGAACAGTTTTTTACTAGCATTTAACACCATCGCTCTAAAATTCCTTTTATTTTTCTTTAATAATTCATTTTAAAGAAAATAAACTTTTTAAATTGTTTTAGCTGTAAAAGTCGAACTTAATGCCCGCTTTTATATTTGATGGTGTCCGTCAACTCCTCGTGGACTACTTTTTAATAAAGAGAAACTAAACTTTGTTTTTTTACATTTTACTGTGTAATTTTTCACTATTTCCTCCTTATTTCATTTTACCGTCCCAACTCTAAAAAGAGTATAGTGCCCTTTCGTTATTTTTATGAAGACCCCTGATTTCTTTTAACGAACCAAGAAAAAAATAATGTCAAAATGATAAACAAAACACATGTCCACACATACATAAAATGCTGCTCTCAAGGCGAAAACATAAGCTGTTTGTTTTTCAAATGTCTATTCTCTTGGTTCAGAATGTATATTCTCTTTATTCAAATTAAATAATATTTAGACTTAAACATATCAAATTTTTGGCCTTATCATAAAACAGTTTTCCGAAACAACATACAAGCGGTTTCACAGAAATTGTTCTCTTTTGACTCTTTTGCTGTGTTATATTGATATCTTTCGTCAACTCTCCCGGTTTCCATCTCTATTTCTCTGTATACTCTCTCTGTCGCTTTGAATAAAATATCACAACATATGTATGTTTAGTTGAAATTTGTAAATTTATATATGTTTGTATTCACACATATGATTTTTATGAAACATTCATGCCCCAAACATAATATATTCTAACATATTAACATAGATGTCCCAAACATTTAGTGTTAGTTTAGGAAAATTACATGTTCGCACTTAAATATATTGTGGTTTAAAATCGTGCCCGAAACACATTTTGTTTATATCGGAACATATGAAAAACATATTTTTCTAACAGTGTAGTTGGAAAGTCCGTCAAACGACGGTCGAAAATAACAAATTGTTTTTGTTTTCGCACCACAAATTTCATTTTTGGAAAATGTATATCTGCTTTTTATGTGTGTTTGTTGTTCTTTTTGTGAACATGACTCGCTTTGTTTGGCCATAGAACAACAACGAAACAGCCAAACACACATGTGTAAATGAAATGGCGCAAAACCTGCGAAAAGAACCTGCCTAATTTAGCGATGGAAGCAATAAAGAGATATTTCCAAAAGTGCATATTCTTTTAAAAATTTTGGTCACTTTGCCAGTTACTCAGGGATGGAAAATACAATTTTTAGGAAAGTACAAAAAAGGTATTTTTTGATCGGAAAGGTACTTTTTACTAAATTTCAACAAAAATTTCACTGGAATATTATTGTCAAGAGACTGAATTTTAAAGAAAATAAAATTTTGACAAAATTTTTTATATAAATAAAATTTTGCAAACATTTTCTAAAGAAATAAAATTTTGCAAAAAAAAATTCTATAAAAAAAAAAAATTTTTGCAAAATTTTTTCTATGGAAATAAAATTTTGCAAAAATTTCCTATAGAAATAAATCTTTTACAAAATTTTCAATTGAAATAAAATTTTGACAAAATTTTCTATAAAAATAAAATTTTGCAAAAATTCTATATAGAAATAAAATTTTGACAACATTTTCTACCGAAATAAAAAATCGATAATGTAGAATCGCATTCGTTTTTCGACTAAAACATTTTTGAAGTTCAATAAAATCCTGTTTTTGACTATGTCTTCTACGAAATAGATTTTTTTCCCACATGGTCTGTTTTGCCATATTTGTAATTTGTGATTTCTCAAAATATTAAAATATTTTGTCAAAGCTATTGTACCATAAATCTGATATCGACTCAAAAATGTCTACACAAAAGGTACTAAATCATTCGCGGGGGTACTATGGTACTGACCGGGGTGAAAAAGGTTTGAAAAAAGTACTATAGAACTGCATTTTCCATCCCTGCAGTTACTACGTGCTCATCCGAACGTTCATTTTCAACAATGAAGAGATTAAAGACGTATCTTAGAAATTCGACTAGCGAGAGTAGACTCAAAGGATTGGCATTAATGTCGGTTCATCGCCGAATAAATGTGCCGACTGAAGAAGTCATTCATTTATTTGCTGCCCAAAAAGCCCGTCGGCTCAATTTAATATTATAACAAGTATATACAGCAGTAAGTTCGGCCGGGCCGAATCTTAAATACCCACCACCATGAACCAAATATTAGAGTTTCCTTTGAAATTTCAGGAGGGCTTGAGGACACTTCCCGAAGGTAAATTTAAAGAATTCACCTATGAGGACTATATCAGATTCTGCATTTATAAGAACCATTTTTGTTTGAGTTTTAGAGGAATCATTAACATCTCTTGTAAGTGTGCAAGAAAATTTTAAAATAACGTCTTGATTTGAAATCTTAAATCTGTAGAAGTAAAATCTAGAAATTTTACATTGAGTTTCAACCAATTTTCATGATCAGTGCGCCTTCTACACCCTGAAGAAGTGAAGTCTGTTTATATGGAGGCATTACCAAATGGACCGATAAAAACTTAATCCGATACACGTTTTTGTGAGCCTAAAATACCATAATATTTACAATTTCAGGCAAATCAGATAAAAGCTACGGTTTCTAGAAACCCAAGGAGTTAAATCGGGAGATCGTTCTTATGGGGGCTATATTAAAATATGGACCGATACCCACCGTTTTCGGCACACCTCTTTATGACCCGAAAATTCCTCTAGATTTCCAATTTCAGACAAATTAGATAAAAACTACGGTTTCTATAAGCCCAAGACCCCAAATCGGGAGGTCGTTTAATATGGGGACCATACCAAAACATGGACCGATACTCACAATTTTTGGCACACGTATTTGTGGTCTTACAATACCTCTAGATTTCCAATTTCCGGTAAATTTAATAAAAACTGCGGTTTCTATAAGCCCAAGAAGTAAAATCGGGAGATCGGTCTATATGGGGGCTATACCAAAACATGGACCGATACTCACAATTTTTGGCACACGTATTTTTGGTCCTACAATACCTCTAGATTTCCAATTTCAGGTAAATTGAATAAAAACTGCGGTTTCTATAAGCCCAAGAAGTAAAATCGGAAGATCGGTTTATATGGGGCTATACCAAAACATGGACCGATACTCACCATTTTTGGCACACCTCTTTATGGTCATAAAATACCTCTAGATTTCAAATTTCAGGCAAATTGGATAAAAACTATATATTTCTATAAGCCCAAGACCCCAAATCGGGAGGTCGGTTTATATGGGGACTATATCAAAACCTGGACCGATATAGGCCGAACTTGACCTGCCTGCAGACAAAAGACGAGTTTGTGCTAAATTTCAGCACGATTGCTTCATTAGTGAATACTGTAGCGTGATTACAACAGACAGACGGACATCGTTATATCGTCTTAGAATTTCTCCCTGATCAATAATATATATACTTTATATAGTCGGAAATCGATATTTCGATGTGTTTGTAACACATGACAAACTTATTATACCCCCGTCACCATTCTATGGTGGTGGGTATAAAAATATTGTATGATGCCTATGCTTAAATAAAATTTTCTACACATGAGATTATATGAATATTTTTTTTAAGTTGAAATCGGATGAAATTTGGTTTTCTTAGAGGCTCAGCAAGCCAAATCGGGGGATCGGTTTATATGGGGGCTATATGTAATTATGGACCGATATGGATCAATTTCTGTATGGTTGTTAGAGACCATATACTAACACCATGTACCAAATTTCAGCCGGATCGGATGAAATTTGCTTCTCTTAGAGCAATCTCAAGCCAAATTTGGGGGTCCGTTTATATGGGGGCTATACGTAAAAGTGGGCCGATATGGACCACTTTTTGCACGGTTGTTAGAGACCATATACTAACACCATGTACCAAATTTCAGCCGGATCGGATGAAATTTGCTTCTCTTAGAGCAATGCAAGCCAAATTTGGGGGTCCGTTTATATGAAGGCTATACGTAAAAGTGAGCCGATATGGACCAATTTTTGCATGGTTATTAGAGCCCATATACTAACACCATGTACCAAATTTCAGCCGGATCGGATGAAATTTGCTCCTCTTAGAGCAATCGCAAGCCAATTTTGGGGGTCCGTTTATATGGGGGCTATACGTAAAAGTGGACCGATATGGCCCATTTGGAATACCATCCGACCTACATCAATAACAACTACTTGTGCCAAGTTTCAAGTTGATAGCTTGTTTCGTTCGGAAGTTAGCGTGATTTCAACAGACGGACGGACATGCTCAGATCGACTCAGAATTTCACCACGACCCAGAATATATATACTTTATGGGGTCTTAGAGCAATATTTCGATGTGTTACAAACGGAATGACAAAGTTAATATACCCCCATCCTTTAGTGGAGGATATAAAAAAGAGTGTTATTTTCTGAAGGAAAAAACTCATAAAAGAGTTTTATGTATGACCTTTTATTTTATGTTGAAAAATAAATAACTTTGGAGTGGGAGCGTTTTTTTAATATCACCAAAGATTCCGAAAGGGCTTTCACAGAAAAAAATTTCACGAAAATTTTTCCAATTAAAATCTTAATTGAGTTTTAAAAAATATTCAATTAAAAATTTAATTGAATCAACAAATTTTTTAATTGAAATAAAAATCAATCACACAAATTAATAGAATCAATTAATTTTTTAATTGGATCAATTAATTTTTTAATTGACTGTCAATTAATTTTTTAATTGATACTATCATTTCTGTGATTGAAGACATGTCAATTAAAAAATTAATTGGATCTATTAATTTCGTGATTGAATCAGAAAAATATTTTTTTGTGTGTTCCGAGATGAATCTTTTTGTATATGACAGTATGGGTCTCCATTGACTCTAACATGAAGAGTTTTTGAGGTTAAATTTTCTGGATAACAGTTATTTACGGTCCCTGCTTTATAGTTCAAAATGTTATTAAAGAATTTTTTTCCAAATTTTAGTTTTATAAAAAAAAATCATTCAAATAAATTTTTATTTCAATATAAATCAAAATCTTATTTCTATAGAAAATTTTGTCAAAATTTGATTTCTATAGAAAATTTTGTCAAAATTTGATTTCTATAGAAAATTTTGTCAAAATTTGATTTCTATAGAAAATTTTGTCAAAATTTTATTTCTAACGGAAATTTTGTAAAAATTTTATTTCTATAGAAAATTTTCTAAAAATTATTATTTCTATAGAAAAATTTCTAAAAATTTTATTTCTATAGAAAAATTTCTAAAAATTTTATTTCTATAGAAAATTTTGTCAAAATCTTATTTCTATAGAACATTTTGTCAAAATTCTGATTTCTATAGAAAATTTTGTTAAATTTTATTTCTATAGAAAATTTCGTCAAAATTGCATTTTTATAGAAAATTTTGTCAACATTTGATTACTATAGAAAATTTTGTTAAAATTATATTTCTATAGAAAATTTTTGTAAATTGTTTTTTTTTTTCGTTTAGATCTCCATAATTTTTTGAGGATCCATTAACTTCATATCCTAAGAGAAATCGCAAAACTAAATTCATTGCATGCCAGTGTAAAATGCCGCAATCACTAAAGGTATTCCCGTCCTAATCCACACCACCTCCCCCTCCTCCAGTGAGGCCTAAGCATTGTTGTAAAACCACAGGATATATCCGATATTTTTTTGCATTCGTACTCAATGCCTATGCTATTGAGTAGCTCCTCCTTCTCAATCCATATTGAAAGGGTTTAGCATAATGTTTGGCATGGCCTTGCGAAATTTCAGCTACAGACGTAAAAAAAACAACACCGACAAATAAATAAAAATTTAACAGAAATTCTACAAAAAAAAAACACAATAATGGTGGTGGTTATTCTACAAAATCGTCCCTGATGAATTCAGATTAGGAGGGTATTGGATATGAATGCGAATGAAAGCCACTCAATGGTTGGTGGTTGTTGATTTTGCCAAGGATTTCGATGAGTTATGGTGATTATGACGATGACGATGATGGTGATGATGGAGTTGGCTTTATAAGCCACTTGAGCTGTAATGGTTTTGTTTTGCTGGTAAAATGCTAATGATATATAAAAATGGCAATTGGCCATGGATACAAAGAGCAGAGAGCAACAAAATGTGTAAAAAAAAACAGAAATTGGTTAAAAAAAGGAAACAAATGGAGTTTTTTTTTACAAATACACCAGAGAAATTACAGCTTTGCATACTAGACCACTGCAAACTGAGGCAAATACAATGTTATCCTTGAGTAGCTGCCAAGGAAATGTCAAAGGATATTTTAAGTTTATTGCACTGGAAGAGAAGAAAACACTCAGGAAATTTCTCATAAAACTCCTCCTCCTCCTCCAAAAATTCAAAAAGAATTTTTTTCAGTACACTGGAATTAATTTGTTCTATCCACATCACGAAAGCTTGACATTATTTTCTATTTTTATACTACCTATAAAACCTATTCCTGAGACCTTCAGCAAATTGATATTGACATAGTTCGAATTTAACAAATATCTTGATAGTTTGTACTATAGTGACATTTACACCACATCTATGTGTGAAACAAAATTTGATCATAATTTAAAATTTCTTTATAGAGAATCTTTTCGTAAAATATTTTCCTGAGTCTTTCAGCAAATTGATATTGATACATTTTGGCCTTAGCAAATACCGTGTTAATTTGAAGTTTGACGAAATCTATAACATTTCTATGTGTGAAAGAAAATGTCATCATAATTTAACGAAGATAATTGTTCCGTAGAACATTTTCCTGAGACTTTAAGCTAATTGACTGTAGAATGTTTCGGCAACAAGAAATTTACTGACAGTGTGTACTCTTTTGGAACATAGAAATATTTTATGTGTGCAGTATGCTTACTCGATTGTTTGATTTACCGAAATCGTATTTCATGAACTATTCGTCTTTATTGAAGGCTCACTATCTAGCCGTGAGGCTAGAGTTTATTTGGAGATTCTTCCATACAAAATGGGAGACTGTTTTCATATCATATTAAAGACGTCAATGTTGATCACTAACAATAAAACATATACTTATCTTCCAAACAAAATCACATGCCGAAAGATGTTCAATCGGGAGGAGAGAATTATTTTTTTATACCCTCCACCATAGGATGGGGAGTATATTAACTTTGTCATTCCGTTTGTAACACATCGCAATATTGCTCTGAGACCCCATAACGTATATATATTCTGGGTCGTGGTGACATTCTGAGTCGATCTGAGCATGTCCGTCCGTCCGTCCGTCTGTTGAAATCACGCTAACTTCCGAACGAAACAAGCTATCGACTTGAAACTTGGCACAAGTAGTTGTTATTGATGTAGGTCGGATGGTATTGCAAATGGGCCATATCGGTCCACTTTTACGTAGAGCCCCCATATAAACGGATCCCCAAATTTGGCTTGCAGACCCTCTAAGAGAAGCAAATTTCATCCGATCCGGCTGAAATTTGGTACATGGTTTTGGAATATGGTCTCTAACAACCATGTAAAAATTGGTCCCCATCGGTCCATAATTATATATAGCCCCCATATAAACTGATCCCCAGATTTGGCTTACGGAGCCTCAAACATAAGCAAATTTCATCCGATCCGGTTGAAATTTGGTACATGGTGTTAGTATATGGCCTCTAACAACCATGGAAAAATTGGTCCACATTGGTCCATAAATATATGTAGCCCCCATATAAACCGATCCCCAGATTTGGCTTGCGGAGGCTCCAAGAGAAGCAAATTTCATCCGATCCGGTTTAAATTTGGAACATGGTGTTAGTATATGGTCTCTAACAACCGTGCCACAATTGGTCCATATCGCTCCATAACTATATATAGCCCCCATATAAACCGTTCTCCAGATTTGACCTCCTGCGCCTCTTGGAGGAGCAAAATTCATTCGATCCGGTTCAAATGTGCAACGTTGTGTTAGTATATGGTCTCTAACATCCATGCAAAAATTGGTCCACATCGGTTCACAATTATTTATAGCCCCCATATAAACCGGTATCTAACATTTATATATAGCCCCCATATAAACTGGTCTCGAACATACATGCAAAAATTGGTCCACATCTGTTCACAATTATATTGCCCCCATATAAACCGATCCCCAGATTTGGCTTGCGGAGCCTCTAAGAGAAGCAAATTTCATCCGATCCGGTTGAAATTTGGAACATGGTACTAGTATATGGTCTCTAACAACCGTGTCACTATTGGCCCATATCGGTCCATAATTATATATAGCCCCCATATAAACCGTTCCCCAGATTTGACCTCCGGAGCCTCTTGGAGGAGCAAAATTCATCCGGTCCGGTTCAAATTTGGAACGTGGTGTTAGTATATGGCCTCTAACAACCATACCAAAATTGGTCCATATCGGTCTATAGTTGTATATAGCCGATCTCCAATCACACAAAAATTGGTCCATATCGGTTCATAATCATGGTTGCCACTCGAGCCAAAAATAATTTACCAAAATTTTATTTCTATAGAAAATTTTGTCAAAAATTTTGTTAAAATTTTATTTCTATAGACGATATTGTCAATTTTTTTTTTCAGTAGAAAATTTTGTCAATTTTTTTTCTATAGAAAATTTTGTAAACTGAATTATATACGTATTTAATCGGTCTTTTTTGGTTTAATATATACCACGTATGGACTTACTTACAATTTAGAAGACGGTGTTAGGAGGTTTTAAGATACATTTCAATCAGCAAGCGTTACCGCAACTCAAGTAATTCGAATTTGGATGGCAGTGTTTCGAAGAAGTTTCTACGCAATTCATGGTGGAGGGTACATAAGCTTCGGCCTGGCCGAACTTACAAATACCATGCTAGATTGCATCTAACTCTTTATAATCTATAACATTTCTAATTGTGAAACAAAAATTTGATTATAGTTTAAAATTTCTTAATGATGATAATAATTTTGTACAACAAATTCTTGTTGCTTTAAACTAATTGATATTGACATGTTTCGTGGATATAAAATATATTCATAATTTGCACTATTCTGGCACGTACAATGTTTTTAAATGTGCAGCATACTTTTATCGACGGGTAGATTTGCTGGAAGCGGGTGATCGAAGATTATGCACATCTGTTGTAGGAAATATGATTTTCGGAAAATTTTTCTTAAAAAAAATTAATTTAAACAAATATATACGGCCGTAAATTCGGCCAGGCCGAATCTTATGTACCCTCCACCATGGACTGAGTAGAAACTTCTACGAAAGACTGTCATCTACAATTGAATTATTTGGGTTGTGGTAATACTTGCCGATGGAAAGGTATTTTAAAACTTCTCAACACCGTCTTCTCAATTGTAAGTTAGTCCATGCGGGGTATATACAAAAAAGGCCAATTAAATATATAAATAATTCAGTTTGACAAAATTTCCTATAGAAATAAAAATGTTGACAAAATTTTCTATAGAAATAAATTCTTGACAAAATTTTGTATAGTAATAAAAGTTTCTATAGAAAAAAAAATTTGACAAAATTTTCGATAGAAATAAAATGTTGACAAAATTTTCTATAGAAATAATGTTTTCATTCGTTTTGTTTTGTTATCGTTGGTTTTTGTTCTTTAATCATTGTTGTTGTTTTTTTGATTTCAGCTTAAAACCATACATAGAGAGAAGTTCACCAATGTGGTATCACAATGGACTGAATAGTCTAAGTGAGCCTGATACATCAGGCTGCCACCTAACCTAACCTAACCATACATTGACTAAACTACAAGTGTAGCTTATCCAACAGAGGAAAGGTTCAAGTGTAAATCCTTTTTTCGGAAGGTTCAAGTGCGGTTTATTGTTGGGTTTAATGAACTGCCTGAATTTATTCTGATAATTGGTTGATAGTTTTGCTGATGTAGAGGATGCTGATGAGGAATGTGGTAATTCCGAAACGTGCGTCCATCCAACCATCTTGCAGTCTATAGGGCTTTGCCCAAATAAATTTGACAAACATTCTTTTCCTCTGTTGGTTAAGCTACACTTGTAGTTTAGTCAATGTATGGTTTTAAGCTGAAATAAAAAAAAAAAAAACAATACAATGAAATAATGTTGTGACAAAAATTTCTATAGAAATAAAATTTTGACAAAATTTTCTATAGAAATAAAATTTTGACAAAATTTTCTATAGAAATAATGTTTTGACAAAAATTTCTATAGAAATAAAATTTTGACAAAATTTTCTATAGAAATAAAATTTTGACAACATTTTCCATAGTAATAAAATTTTGACAAAATTTTCTATAGAAATAAAACTTTGACAAAATTTTCTATACAAATAAAATTTTGACAAAATTTCTTATAAAAATAAAATTTTGACAAAATTTCCTATAGAAATAACGTTTTGACAAAATTTTCTATAGAAATAACGTTTTGACAAAATTTGCTTTAGAAATAAAATTTTTACAAAATTTTCTATAGAAATAGAATTTTGACAACATTTTCCATAGTAATAAAATTTTGACAAAATATTCTATAGAAATAACTTTTTGACAAAATTTTCTATACAAATAAAATTTTGAAAACATTTTCTATACAAATAAAATTTTGACAATTTTTTTTTTAAAAATAAAATTTTGACAAAATTTCCTATAGAAATAAAATGTTGACATTAGTTTTTGTACCCAAAAGAATAACAACCGAATTCCAATTACACGCAAACAACAACAATGCAGCAATTTTAAATTAAGCCACACGAAGTTTCAACAACCCACAAAACGGCGAAGTGAGCAACTACAGGGATCGATGGAAACAACAACAACAATGATGTGAAGTCTGAGTAAGATTTTCTTCTTCCACAAAAGTTGAACATACCACCAGTAATCATAAGTTTTATTGGGTATAGTAATAAAATGTTGACAACAATTTCTATAGAAATAAAATTTTGGTAGATTATTTTTGGGGATCGGCTATATATAACTATAGACCGATAGGGACCAATTTTGGCATGGTTGTTAGCGGCCATATACTAGAGCAATGTACCAAATTTCACCACGTACCAAATTTCAACCGGGTCGGATGCATTTTGCTCCTTCAATAGCTCCGGAGGACAAATCTGGGGATCGATTTATATGGGGGTTATATATAATTATGGACTGGTTTGAACCAATTTTTGCATGGTAGTTAGAGACCATATACTAACACCATGTTTAAATTTTCAGCCTTATAGGATGAAATTTGCTTCTCTTAGACGATCCGCAAGCCAAATCTGGGGGTCCGTTTATATGGGGGTTATACGTAAAAGTGGGCCGATATGGCCCATTTGCAATACCTTCGACCTACATCTATAACAACTACTTGTGCCAAGTTTCAAGTCGATAGCTTGATTCGTTTGGAAGTTAGTGCGATTTCAACAGACGGATGGACATACATTCTTAGATCGACTTAGAATTTCACTACGACCCGGAATATAAAGGGTGATACGGTCAAAATTTGGTCAGTATAAACTTGACATATTTCTTTCAATTTTGCATTTAAAAACACCCCTCATTTTGAAGGTGCGTGTGTGTAGAATGTTGCTCCTATTTTGATTTTGGAATTCACACTTCAGTTGTCAAAATGCCGTCCAAGCAAGAAGAGCAGCGTATCAAAATTTTGCTCGCGCATCGCGAAAATCCGAGCTACTCGCACGCAAAGCTGGCAAAATCGCTAAAAGTTGCCAAATCAACCGTTACAACCGTTACACCGTTGTCGACAGCCAGGAAGTCTGGATCGGGGGGAAATCGAAAACCGGAAGCCGCTGAGACGACAAAGAGAGTTGCCGGTAGTTTCAAGCGAAACCCTAACCTCTCTCCGAGATGCCGCAAATAAGCTGGGTGTATCTTCTCCAACCGTGCATCGAGCCAAAAAACGAGCCGGACTATCGACTTACAAGAAGGTAGTGACTCCAAATCGCGACGATAAACAAAATACGACGGCCAAAGCGCGATCCCGGAGGCTGTACACGACGATGCTGACGAAGTTTGACTGCGTGGTAATGGACGACGAAACCTACGTCAAAGCCGACTACAAGCAGCTTCCGGGACAGGAGTTTTATACGGCAAAAAGAAGGGGAAAGGTATCAGATATTTTCAAGCACATAAAACTGTCAAAGTTCGCAAAGAAATATCTGGTAAGGCAAGCCATCTGTACCTGTGGCTTGAAAAGCAGCATTTTCATAGCTTACGGGACTGTCAACTAAGAAATTTACGTGAAAGAGTGTTTGAATAAACGTCTGCTGCCTTTCCTGAAGAAACACGGTTGTTCCGTACTGTTTTGGCCGGATTTGGCATCTTGCCATTACGGTAAAAAAGGCCATGGAGTGGTACGCCGCCAACAACGTGCAGGTGGTTCCCAGGGACAATAACCCTCCCAACACGCCAGAGCTCCGCCCAATTGAGAAATACTGGGCTATTGTCAAGCAGAACCTAAAGAAGACCAAAAAACTGCTAAGGACGAGCAGTAGTTCAAGGCAAACTGGCTTTCTGCGGCGTAGAAGGTGGACAAGGTGGCTGTACAAAATCTGATGGCAGGTGTCAAGCGTAAGGCCCGGCAATGCGGATTTGGAAAAGCGAAAGCCTAACTGAATATTTTTCCTGAATTTTATACTAATTGAACTTGAAAAAGAAATTTAATTTGATTTTTTAAATAAACGATTTCTCCGATTTACATGCGTTTTTTTACCGTATCACCCTTTATATACTTTATGGAGTCTTAGAGCAATATTTCGATGTGTTACAAACGGAATGACAAAGTTAGTATACCCCCATCCTATGTTGGAGGGTATAAAAAGTTCATAAAAAAAAAACATTTGTAAACCGCAACAAGCTTACTCGAAGAGTAGAACTACTGAGACTGCATTGCATGAAGTATTCGGCTTTATCAAAGGCTCACGAATTACAAATGAATACAGAGTAATTCCTTAATATATTTAACATATAAGCCAATATGCTAGATATTATATTAACAGATTCGAAATCCCATATTCCTGAGTTCTTCAGCAAATTGATATTGACATATTTCGACATATACAAATATCATATTACTTTGCACTATAGAAAAATCAACAATACATCTGTGTGTGAAAAAAAAAATTAATCATAATTGATAATTTCTTAAGAAACTGTTTTGCAGCAGGAAACAAGTGACAAACAATGTTCGATAAAATTTCCTTTGGAAGGACAAAATTATTTTTCCCCGTATATGAAATGAATTTCTCTACATATGCTGGCTTGCCTGAATAATAATTTATTGATAATATTTAACCACCTTCCATCCACATTAAACCAATTAGTTAACAAAGTCATATTGTCTTCGGAATTCACATTCCTCCAAATACAACCTTACCCAATACCATCGACATTATTCGTGTCTAATTACGCACATTTATCTATTTACTTTGGCTACTTCCTCAGTCTACTAGATCTTCTACAAAAAAAAAATAATAATTATCCATAAAAAGATTACAATTAATTATAACAATTGCTTGAACCAAAATTAATTTGTTAATCCAATATCTTTCAACGCCATCACAACTGCCTCTTTAGAAGGGAAAACAAAACTACACACCCCACATCACAAAGAAAGGTGTGAAATACCGCTGATGGAGAAGGCCGCTCAAATAAAACACAAAATACCTCAACATACACAATTTATGGCGTTCCGGTTCACATGGGAATTTCAGGTTTTGAATTTTTTTTTTTTGGCTTCGTCAAAAGTGGATCTGATTAACCATCCAAAAGATAAATAAACACAATAAGCAATTGTGTGAATTATTAGCTTTTTCTGGGAGAGTTCAAGCTTTACTCGTAGATATAACATTATATAATTTTTTGTTTACAAATCAATAAATTATATATTTTTAAACTTTTTCTATATTAACAAGTATATACAGTAGTAAGTTCGGCCGGACCGAATCTTAAATACCCACCACCATGAATCAAATATAACAGGTTGGCTGATAAGTCCCCGGTCTAACAAAGGAAAAACATTTTTTTGTCAAAATTTGTTTTTGTTATTCAACATAGTTTCCTTCAAGAGCGATACAACGATTATAACGACCTTCCAATTTTTTGATACCATTTTGGTAGTACTCCTTCGGTTTTGCCTCAAAATAGGCCTCAGTTTCGGCTATCACCTCTTCATTGCAGCCAAATTTTTTCCCTGCGAGCATCCTTTTGAGGTCTGAGAACAATAAAAAGTCGCTGGGGGCCAGATCTGGAGAATACGGTGGGTGGGGAAGCAATTCGAAGCCCAATTCATGAATTTTTGCCATCGTTCTCAATGACTTGTGGCACGGTGCGTTGTCTTGGTGGAACAACACTTTTTTCTTCTTCATATGGGGCCGTTTTGCCGCGATTTCAACCTTCAAACGTTCCAATAACGCCATATAATAGTCACCGTTGATGGTTTTTCCCTTCTCAAGATAATCGATAAAAATTATTCCATGCGCATCCCAAAGAACAGAGGCCATTACTTTGGCAGCGGACTATTGAGTATTTCCACGCTTCGGAGACGGTTCACCGGTCGCTGTCCACTCAGCCGACTGTCGATTGGACTCAGGAGTGTAGTGATGGAGCCATATTTCATCCATTGCCACATATCGACGGAAAAACTCGGGTGTATTTCGAGTTAACAGCTGCAAACACTGCTCAGAATCATCAACACGTTGTTGTTTTCGGTCAAATGTGAGCTCGCGCGGCACCCATTTTTCACAGAGCTTCCGCATATCCAAATATTGATGAATGATATGACCAACACGTTCCTTTGATATCTTTAAGGCCTCTGCTATCTCGATCAACTTCATTTTACGGTCATTCAAAATCATTTTGTGGATTTTTGATGTTTTCGTCGGTAACCACCTCTTTCGGGCGTCCACTGCGTTCACCGTCCTCCGTGCTCATTTCACCACGCTTGAATTTTGCATACCAATCAATTATTGTTGATTTCCCTGGGGCAGAGTCCGAAAACTCATTATCAAGCCAAGCTTTTGCTTCCACCGTATTTTTTCCCTTCAGAAAACAGTATTTTATCAAAACACGAAATTCCTTTTTTTCCATATT
Source organism: Haematobia irritans (assembly GCF_050003625.1). Lineage (NCBI taxonomy): Eukaryota > Metazoa > Arthropoda > Insecta > Diptera > Muscidae > Haematobia > Haematobia irritans. Next base: position 33,663,210 of record NC_134399.1, on the reverse strand, counting down.
TTTCGCAATAACAAAAGTTGCTTCTCAAAAGACGCTCTATCTCACAAAGTAATTGACTTACAGACGTCAAATTTTGACACGAATCATTTGAAGGTTGGTACTATATAAAAATAATATGCATTTAATACTAGCGATGCCATCTATGTGTCAGACCGGGGACTTATCAGTCATTTCCATTAAAAATTTCAGTGGGGTTTGATAACAGATATTTTCCCAATCAGATCAGTTCAAACAGTACGTTACCCACAGATAAATGTTAAGATTTTACCTATGAAGACTAGATCAGATTCTGAATTTATAAGAACCATTTTTTGTTTGAGTTTAAGAGGAATCATAAACATCTCTTGTAAGTGTAAGAAAATGATGAAAGAACGCCTTGATTTGAAATCTAAAATCTGTAGATTTTTACCCCAATTATTTAGATGATTACGAGAAGTAAAATCTGGAAATTTTGCATTCAGTTTCAAGCAATTTTCATGATCAGTGCGCCTTCTATACCCTCAATAAGTGAAATCGGTCTATATGGAGGCCTTACCAAATGGACCGATAAAACTAAATCATATACTCATATAATCATATAATCTCATATAATCATAATAATCTAATCTCATATAATCTATTATTCTTATATTTACTATAAGTTTAATAAATAAATAAATAAATCATATACACTTTGTTATGGGACTAAAATGCCAGTATATTTTCAATTTGTGGCAAATCCGATAAAAACTACAATTTCCAGAAACCCTAGGAGTTAAATCGGGAGTTCGGTGTAATGGGGGCTATACCAAAACATGGAAGGATACACACAGTATCCAGCACATTTAATTGCAGTTCTAGAATCTAGACCCCAATCGGAGGGCCGGTTTATAAGGGGGCTATATCAAAAACTGTACCGATACTCAATATATTCGGCACACCTTTTTATGGCCCAAGAATAACTCCAGATTTCCAATTTCAGGCAAATTGGTAAAAACTACTGATTCTAGAAGCCCAAGAAGTAAAATCGGGAGATCGGTCTGTATGAGGGTTATATCAAAACATGGACCGATACTCACCATTTTCGGCACACCTCTTTATGTTCCTAGAATACCTCTACATTTGCAATTTCAGGCAGATTGGGTAAAATATTACAAATTCTAGAAGACCAAGAAGTAAAATCGGGAGGCCGGTCTATATGGTGGCTATATCACAACATGGATCGGTACTCACCATTTTCGGCACAAGTCTTTAGGGTCCTAGAGTACCTCTAGATTTCAAATTTCAGGTAAATTGCATTAAAACTACGGATTCTAGAAGCCCAAGAAGTAAAATCGGGAGATCGATCTATATGGGGGCTTTATCAAAACATGGACCGATACACACCATTTTCGGCACACCTATTTATGGTCCAAGAATACCTCTAGATTTCTAATTTCAGACAAATTATATAAAAACTACGGATTCTTGAAGCCCAAGAAGTAAAATCGGGAGATCGGTTTATATAGGGGCTATATCAAAACATGGTCCGATAATCCCAATTTTCAGAGGTTCTTAAACTACCTCTAGATTTTCAATTTCGGGCAAATCGGATAGAAAATGCACTTTATAGACGCCCAAGAAGCAAAATCGGGAAATCGGTCCATATGGGGGCTATACCAACACATGGACCGATAGGCACCGTTTTCGGTACACTTTTTGATGGTCCTAAAATACCTCTAGATTTCCAATTTCAGACAAATTGGACAAAAACTACGGTTTTTATAAGCCCAAGACCCCAAATCGGGAGGTTGGTTTATATGGAGACTATACCAAAACTTGGACCGATATAGCCCATCTTCTAACTTGAAGTGTCTACAAACAAAATACGAATCTGTGCCAAATTTCAGGACGATAGTGCCATTATTGAAGGCTGTAGCGTGATTACAACAGACAGACGGCGATGCTTATATCGTCTTAGAATTTCTCCCTGATCAAAAATATATATACTTTATATAGTCGGAAATCGATATTTCGATGTGTTACAAACGGAATGACAAACTTATTATACCCGTGTCACCATTCTATGGTGGTGGGTATAAAAAACAAGTGTGGGAAGTAGAAAGTCCGGCAGGGCCAACTATGTATAGGTTGCCCTAAACAACCCCTAGTTAATTAGTTAACCTTATAATTCGAAGGAATAGTACCGAATTATAAGGTTAACTAAAATAAAATCGAATCTTATGTACCCTCCACCATGAATTGCGTAAAATTTTTTTTTTAGTCGGTCATCCACAATTAAATTACTTGGGTTGCGGCCGATGGCAAGGCATCTTAAAACTTCTTAACATCATCTTCTAAATTGTAAGTGAGACCATGAGGGATATATAGTAGACAAAAGAAAGGTCGATTAAATACGTATATATTCAGTTCTTGACCGGTATATATAGCGAAGAAATAATTACGAACCGAAACGAACTTTTGTGCTTTAATTATAGAGCCAGAATTGAAATGTGGGGGTCGCTTTATATGGGGGCTATATACAATTATGAACACGAGTCTACCAAAAATGGCAGATTTTTTACTGTTTCGTAGATTGGTAGAATTCTTGATGTTTTGGAAGATTTTGCAAAATATTCCACTACAACTATGAAATGCTTCAAAAATGTTCAATACAAATAACATTTTGACAAAATTTTCTATAGAAATAAAATTTTGACAAAATTTCCTGTAGAAATAAATTTTTGACAAAATTTTGTATAGAAATTATATTTTGACAAAATTTCCCAAAGACATAAAATGTTGACAAAATTTTCTATAGAAATATAAAATTTTGACAAAATTTTCTATGGCAATAACATTTTGGTAGATTATTTTTGGCTCGAGTGTGGGCTATAAATAATTATGAACCGATGTGGACCAATTTTTGCATGGTTGTTAGGGACCATATACCAATTCCATGTACCAAATTGCAGCCAGATCGGATGAAATATGCTTCTCTTCAAGGCTCCGGGAGCCAAATCTGGGGGTCCGTTTATATGGGGGCTATATGTAAAAGTGAGCCGATATGGCCCATTTCCAATACCATCTGACCTACATCAATAACAACTACTTGTGCCAAGTTTCAAGTCGATGGCTTGTTTTGTTCGGAAGTTATCGTTATTTCAACAGTCGGACGGACGGACGGACGGACGGACATGCTTAGATCGGCTCAGAATTTCACCACGATCCAGAATATATATACTTTATGGGGTCTTAGAGCAATATATCGAAGTGTTACAAACGGAATGAAAAAGTCAATATATCCATCCTTTGGTAGAGGGTATAAAAAAGTATGAAAAAATTGTTCTCAAAATGTATACTATACAAATTCCAATATTGTCAAAAACTATTTACAGGGAGCCACCGTGGTGCAATGGTTAGCATGCCCGCCTTGCATACTCAAGGTCGTGGGTTCGATTTCTGCTACGACCGATCACCAAAAAGTTTTTCAGCGGTGGATTATCACACCTCAGTAATGCTGGTGACATTTCTGAGTGGTTTCACTGGAATGTGGAACGCCGTTCGGACTCGGCTATAAAAAGGAGGTCCCTTATCATTGAGCTTAACATGGAATCGGGCAGCACTCAGTGATAAGAGAGAAGTTCACCACTGTGGTATCACAATGGCCTGAATAGTCTAAGTGAGCCTGATACATCGGGCTGCCACATAACCTAACCTAACCTAACCTACAGAGGTTTACGACATTTTTGACGCATAGTAAATTACGTCGTAAATGTATGTCAAATATCTTGCAACTTTGACATCCGGCGGTCATATGAATCAGGCGAAAGATATATGTGGGAGCTATATCTAAATCTGAGACGATTTTAGCCAAAATCAGAATACACAGCTAAAATATTAATTCTACTTCCTGTGCTAAATTTTACGTCAATCAAAGTAAAACTTTGGTCTCTGTGGGCATATGAGTGTAACTCATATGCCCACTCATACGGGAGCTATATTTAAATCTAAACAGATTTAGATATTTTCCAAGTTTTCTAGAACTTCGGATGCACGAAATTTGAGGAAGATCGGTAGATACACACGTTAATTATGACAAGATCGGTGATACATATATGTGGCAGTTATATCTAAATCTGAATTTGAAGACGATCGGAATTAAACTGCTAGCTGTACTTTTCACACAAAAATACATAAACAGCAGACAGACGCGCTAAATCGATAGTAATTGCAGTGGTGAAAGTTATAAAAAGAGGAAACCGTCATATAGCAGAATGTGAAAAGTTTGAGTACAATTGGTTAATAAATAAAAAAATATTATGACCGAATTTCGGAAAATCGCGCCATACACAGAAATTTGTTTGTTTCGTATTCAATCCCGAAATTAAGTGATCCAAATTATATTTTAATTAAATCTCCTTCAATCATGAACATAATAGTATCAACCACAGACTTACACTGAAATAAAAATATTGTCGTGAGGTCAAAGATTGCATGTCTTTAAAAAACGAATGCAAATTTTGCTTAGCATAGAAGACGCATTTCTCTAATATAAAGTTTTTGCCTTGTCCAAAAGTCGATAAACTTTTCAATGCAGTTGTATAGTCGTTAGAATTAAGTGATTTGACTTAAAAATGGGTATCATAACATGAAAGAAAAAATTTTTGCGCTAAGGTCAACTTGACTTTAATAATTCAGAAAAATTCTTTACAATTAACTAAATTGTCTTTAAATTTGTTGTCTTTTTGTATCTTGACTACAAAGCAAAAAATCGATTAAATATAGGACATGTTTTTGAACACTTTATTTTAAAGACTTGTTTACCTTTAAAATTTTGCTATAATTTCAAAGACAAAGTTCAATATAATTTTCGTATATTTCCTGTCCTGGTAACCCAAACAACTTGTAAATCTGCAGTTTGATGAAATCACTACACTAAGTCTTTTCCCTGTTCAATAGCATTTTGTTCAAAAAAATGATCGCTTTTTCTATCCCTCCTAAGATGAGGGATGAGAAAGTCCTTCAAAAAAATTTAAATTTGATGTTTCCCAAGGACTGCAACAAATCTAAAGCCTCCGCATATTTAGCACCTTCGACAACATAAAAAACAAACAAAATAACGAAGTAGCATCCGTTGTACGGAATCGTGTCTACCAGCAAATTGGTTGCGTTACGCACAGGATAACAGGGTAAACGTAATTAAACGTAATCTACACGCAAAAGTCAACAACTGAAAGGCAGTCAAACAACCAGTCCACCAACCAACCAGTCAGCCAGCCAACCAAACCGCCAACGAATGCATTCTAGCCTATTTGCCGGCGGCTCATTAATGAGCCTTAAAAGTGCGTAAATGATGACGATGATGATGGTGGTGGTGGTGGTGGTGTATGGCAATAGCCACGATAAGTCTGATGATGTTGCACGATGACAACCCAAAAGGGAAGTGGAGAATAACTGAGTATGAGTCTAACTGGCAGCCGGAACTTTTGTGGCAAAGACATTGCCTTTTTTTTTGGATGGAATTTCTTAGGGGGTGGCAAAACCGGGACCCATAATTTTCAAGTTCACAAGGCTTTTTGTTGCCTCATTATAGAGACAAAGGCAAGAGAAAGAATGAGAGAGAGAAAAATCAACAAAGCTCTTTACCATACATGCGCACGTCCACTGACACCCCATTGTGCAAGGACACGTGTAACAATGAAACAATTAGACAATCCTTAATACTCTAAGCATTACGCACATTTTGTTCGTGTGCGTGTGGGTGTGTTGTATCTACACATGTATTGGTCCTTCTGAGGATATTGTATATTGACATTGCTATGCAAACACACTACCAAAGTAAGTGGAAATAATCGTGGAATTGAAGTGTTGCCGTTTTAAGAAGCTTTGCTACTGTTGATGATATTTGTTAGTTTGTTGTTGTTGCTTCTTGCTGTTGCTTGTTTCCTAATTTATTTCATATGGTGTTCTTTGTCCTATCCCATTACCACCCACTGTGTTGGAACGTGATATTGTAGCAAAATCTTCTCATCCCATGGCAAGGTAAACTATTATTTTGTTTTTTTGTCTACAAAAAATGGGTAGCTCAAATATGAGCACTGAGAAATTTTTAATGATTGGCTTTGCTATAGGTTTGCCTGCGTTCTAATCATCACCTTCGATAGATGTGAAAATTTTTAGTGTTGAGATTTAGACGAATGAAATGAATATCATTTCTTTTTATACCTTCTTCCATAAATTTTATATCCATTTGTAGCACATCAAATTAACTGTTTGCCATCATACAAAATTGTATATACTGATTAGGTTGAAATTCCACGACTATTTATTGTTGTCCGTCTGTCTGTCTGGCTGTTCGCTCTAGCCTCCAATAGTTGTGTAATCGGCCTGACATCGGGCCCATATGCAGTGAGTGGCTTAGCAATTTTTATATCAATTTATTATTAAAAGAAGAAGAAATTATTATAAAATTGCTTTACTAGAAACAAGATATTGTGTGATCGTTCTCCAATTAGATTAATTCAGCAATGTCTCTAAGAAAAGATTTCGATTTCGATTAAGAAGAAAAATTAGGCAACCAAAATTTTAGGATACACAATTTACACAACGTTAAGGACAATATTTTTTAAAATATTGTAAAAATCATAATCTTTGCATTAAGAATTATTCTCATTAAATTTATGACGAAGTGAAGTAAATTTTCCTTATTAAAAAAAAAAAAAAAAAAACAATTATATACGGCCGTAAGTTCGGTCAGGCCGAATCTTATGTACCCTCCACCATGGATTGCGTAGAAATTTCTACTAAAGATGGTCATCCACACTTAAATTACTTGGGTTGCGGCCGATGGCAAGGCATCTTAAAACTTCTTAACATCATCTTCTAAATTGTAAATTAGTTCATGCGCGATATATAGTAGACAAAAGAAAGGTCGATTAAATACGTATATATTCAGTTCTTGACCGGTATATATAGGAAAGAAATAACGATATGCACTTTTGTGCTGTAATTATAGAGCCAGAATTGAAGTATGGGGGCTATATACATTTATGAACACGAGTCTACCAAAAATGGCAGATTTTTTACTATTTGCTAGATTGGTAGAATTCTTGATGTTTTGTAAGATTTGGCAAAATATTCCTCTTCAACTATGAAATGCCTCATAAATTTTTATAGAAATAACATTATGACAAAATTTTCTACAGAAATAAAATTCTGACAAAATTTTCTATAGAACTAAAATTTTGACAAAATTTTGTATAGAAATTATATTTTGACATAATTTCTCAAAGACATAATATGTTGACAAAATTTTCTATAGCCATAAAATTTTGATGGACTAAAATTTTCTACGGGAGCCACCGTGGTGCAATGGTTAGCATGCCCGCCTTGCATACACAAGGTCGTGGGTTCGATTCCTGCTACGACCGAACACCAAAAAGTTTTTCAGCGGTGGATTATCCCACCTCAGTAATGCTGGTGACATTTCTGAGGGTTACAAAGCTTCTCTAAGTGGTTTCACTGCAATGTGTAACGCCGTTCGGACTCGGCTATAAAAAGGAGGTCCCTTGTCATTGAGCTTAACATGGAATCGGGCAGCACTCAGTGATAAGAGAGAAGTTCACCACTGTGGTATCACAATGGACTGAATAGTCTAAGTGAGCCTGATACATCGGGCTGCCACATAACCTAACCTAACCTAAAATTTTCTATGGACTAAAAAAAATATTGTCGTGAGGTCATGTCTTTAAACTACGAATGCAAATTTTGCTTAGCATAGAAGACGCATTTCTCTAATATAAAGTTTTTTACCTTGTCCAAAAGTCCATAAACTTTTCAATGAAGTCGTATTGTCCTTAGAATTAAGTGATTTCACTTAAAAATGGGTATCGTAACATGAATGAAAAAATGTTAGTTATATGGTCAACTTGACTTTAATAATTCAGAAAATTCTTTAAATTTAATGAAATTGTCTTTTTGCATCTTGACTACAAAGCAAAAAATCGGTCAACATCGTTTTTTTACATTTTATTTTAAAGATGTTTTTAACTTGAAACATAGCATAATTTCTACTTGAAGTCGAGTCTTAATTTGGAAAATAAAATTGTCGTTAACTCGTTTTTAAAGGACTTTGATACCATATGAAAAAAAAAGCTGAAAAAGCGAAGAATTTAAATTTGCTTCCTAGAAGCAAGTACACAAAACCCAAATTTAAAAGAGAATTGTGTCTTAAACAGGGTTGGCCTGTCACAAACTGTGACTTTTGCGATATACATTTGCGACGGTATAATACGTATGTCGCAAAAGTCGTAAACCTTCTGTAGAAAACCAAATTTTGAATAGAAGAACATTTTTATACCCTCCATCATAGGATGGGGGTATATTAACTTTGTCATTCCGTTTGTAACACATCGAAATATTGCTCTAAGACCCCATAAAGTATATATATTCTGGCTCGTGGTGAAATTCTGAGTCGATCTAAGCGTGTCCGTCCGTCCGTCCGTCTGTTGAAATCACGCTAACTTCCGAACGAAACAAGCTATCGACTTGAAACTTGACACAAGTAGTTGTTATCGATGTAGGTCGGATGGTATTGAAAATGGGACATATCGGTCCACTTTTACGTATAGCCCCCATATAAAGGGACCCTCAGATTTGGCTTGTGGAGCCTCTAAGAGAAGCATATTTCATCCGATCCGGCTGAAATTTGGTACATGGCGTTGGTATATGGTCTCTAACAACCATGCAAAAATTGGTCCATATCGGTCCTTAATTATATATAGCCCCCATATAAACCGATCCCCAGATTTGGCTTGTGGAGCCTCTAAGAGAAGCATATTTCATCCGATCCGGCTGAAATTTGGTACATGGTGTTGGTATATGGTCTCTAACAATCATGCAAAAATTGGTCCACATCGGTCCATAATTATATATAGCCCCCATATAAACCGATCTCCAGATTTGGCTTGCGAAGCCTCAAAGATAAGCAAATTGCATCCGATCCGGCTGAAATTTGGTACATGGTATTGGTATATGGTCTCTAGCAACCGTGCAAAAATTGGTCCACATCGGTCCATACTTACTAACACCACGTTCCTAATTTGAACCGGATCGGATGAATTTTGCTCCTCCAAGAGGAATAGTTGCTGGCTTATTTCTGTAGACTTTAGACTTGACGTAGCCCCACAAAAAATAGTCTAAAGGCGTCAAATCGCATGATCTTGGTGGCCAACTTACCGGTCCATTTCTTGAGATGAATTGTTCTCCGAAGTTTTCCCTCAAAATGGCCATAGAATCGCGAGCTGTGTGGCATGTAGCGCCATCTTGTTGAAACCACATGTCAACCAAGTTCAGTTCTTCCATTTTTGGCAACAAAAAGTTTGTTAGCATCGAACGATAGCGATCGCCATTCACCGTAACGTTGCGTCCAACAGCATCTTTGAAAAAATACGGTCCAATGATTCCACCAGCGTACAAACCACACCAAACAGTGCATTTTTCGGGATGCATGGGCAGTTCTTGAACGGCTTCTGGTTGCTCTTCACTCCAAATGCGGCAATTTTGCTTATTTACGTAGCCATTCAACCAGAAATGAGCCTCATCGCTGAACAAAATTTGTCGATAAAAAAGCGGATTTTCTGCCAACTTTTCTAGGGCCCATTCACTGAAAATTCGACGTTGTGGCAGATCGTTCGGCTTCAGTTCTTGCACGAGCTGTATTTTATACGGTTTTACACCAAGATCTTTGCGTAAAATCTTCCATGTGGTCGAATAACACAAACCCAATTGCTGCGAACGGCGACGAATCGACATTTCACGGTCTTCAGCAACACTCTCAGAAACAGACGCAATATTCTCTTCTGTACGCACTGTACGCATTCGTGTGGTTGGTTTAATGTCCAATAAAGTAAACTGAGTGCGAAACTTGGTCACAATCGCATTAATTGTTTGCTCACTTGGTCGATTATGTAGACCATAAATCGGACGTAAAGCGCGAAACACATTTCGAACCGAGCACTGATTTTGGTAATAAAATTCAATGATTTGCAAGCGTTGCTCGTTAGTAAGTCTATTCATGATGAAATGTCAAAGCATACTGAGCATCTTTCTCTTTGACACCATGTCTGAAATCCCACGTGATCTGTCAAATACTAATGCATGAAAATCCTAACCTCAAAAGAATCACCCTTTATATGGTCGCTAACAACCATACCAAAATTGATCCAATCACACAAAAATTGGTCCATATTGGTTCATAATCATGGTTGCCACTAGAGCCAAAAATAATCTACCAAAATTTTTTTTCTATAGAAAATTTTGTCAAAATTTTATTTCTAGAGAAAATTTTGTTAAAATTTTATTCGGTTCATAATAAAATTTTCATCATTGTCAAAATTTTATTTCTATAGAAAATGTTGTTCAAATTTTATTCGGTTCATAATCATGGTTGCCACTCGAGCCAAAAATAATCTACCAAGATTTTATTTCTATAGAAAATTTTGTCAAAAGTTTATTTCTATAGAAAATTTTGTTAAAATTTTATTTCTGTAGACATTTTTGTCAAAATTTTCTTTCTATAGAAAATTTTGTGAAAATTTTTATTTCTATAGAAAATTTTATTTCTATAGAAAATTTTGTTAAAATTTTATTTCTGTAGAAAATTTTGTCAAAATGTTATGTCTACTTTGTCAAACTGAATTATATACGTATTGGATCGATCTTTTTTGATTTAATATATACCACGTATGGACTTACATACAATTTAGAAGATGGTGTTAGGAGGTTTTAAGATACCTTGCCATCGGCAAGCGTTACCGCAACTTAAGTAATTCGATTGTGGGTGGCAGTGTTTAGAAGAAGTTTCTACGCAATCCATGATGGAGGGTACATAAGCTTCGGCCTGGCCGAACTTACGGCCGTATATACTTGTTTAAAATTTTATTTCTATAGAAAATTTTATCAAAATTTTATTTCTATTAAAAATTTTGTCAACATTTTTGTTCTGTAGAAAATTTTGTCAAAATTTTATTTCTATAGAAAATTTTGTCAAAATTTTATTTCTATAGAAAATTTTTTTAAGATTTTGATTTCTGTTTTTATATTGGCGTGATGTCGACATTTGTAATACTGTTTGGTTAAAATTTTCTAAAAATAATTAAAATTTTCTAAATTAACCAAAATTTTCTAAAATTGGCCAAAATGTTCCTTCTTGGTGGTTTCACTGTGTTTTCACGATAGACATTGCCATATTATAATCTAGATTTCAAACCATAAGAAAGGCGGTATTTCATCAACTCATAATTGCAATCATTTTATTCATCGTCTCTTCTACAACTTCCCGTAAAATTTTTTTTATATTTCGTCTATATAATACTTTATAAAATGGCTAGGTTAATCCCATATTACCCCGCCTCCATGAATATGTATCAACCATATGGATTCCATGTAACAAGTTTGAAAGTTGAGACGAAGAAATCTAAATAAAGAATCAAAAACCACAAAAAAAAAATTAATTGGTTTCCTAAGAATTCTTCAAAAAGAGCTATTCTTAAAAATGCCAATTCGTTGAAACTAATTTTAAAGTAACGAAAACCCACAACAAAATGCCGAATACAAAAAGCCTCTATGGCAGCAATGCAATGCATTTGCCACTCGAGTTCCTTTGAAAGTCAAGTGATTGACAAAGTATCTGTGGGAACAAACAAACGAAAAAAAAATCAGATCTTGTTTTACCTTTCCCCAGGGTTGAATAAAGCAGCCAACTGGATTCCCTCAAATCTTTTGAAAGTTCTCTCTCTCTCGCGAAGCATTGCATTGCCAGAGTTAAAGAGTTCATCTGGCGGATGAATGGAAATTATAGGGCAAAATGGCATTCACAAGTAAAGAAAATTGCAGGCCTCTTGACGCTAGCCAGTCTAGGGAAACCATTGATGATCTTGATAGACTCACTACACGTCTTGGTAACATTGATTTTCACTTTTTCCCCCTGGAAGATGGAGATCATATTTCTGGTACTTCTATTCTGACCAAAAAAAAAAACAAAAGTTCCAATTCCAGTGAAACTACTTCATCACATAATGTCTACTAAACCATGGAATAACCTCACCTCTTTCAACTCACCCTCCTTCTGCTGCTAGACTCTACCTTGTGTTTTCATAATTTCCTCATTCGAGTACCAATTCACTTAAAATGATATCAATTCTAAGAAAAATATTAATTCTTTCATAATTTCTAAAGTGCGTTAATCTGGAATTGTAGCCCTGTATCCCTAGGTAAAAGAGGTGTCTCCTACCCCCTTTCATATGATCATGACAATGGTGATGTTGATGTTGATGCTGCTGCTGAAGAGTCTCCCTCTTTAGCATTTTCTAAAGCCTTTCGGTAATGATTCTGATTTCCGATGAGTTTCTAGAGGGGCTGCCATAGGAAACCGAAATGATGGCCCGATGACAGCATCGAAGATGAGGATGATGATTATGATGGCTGATGGCTGATTTAGAGAGATGAGGCCATGATGTTGCGACCTGTACAAGATAATGTTTATGCCTCATCACCTCTTTTAAATATCATCATGATCGTCATCCTCGTCGTCATCAACAATAAAAACAACATCACCTCAGCCAAAGGCCACCTTCACACCGGGCAAGAACGACCAACAATCAGGAACACCATCATTATCGTCATCAAGAAAAACAACTTCAAACGGCCAACTCAAAATAAGCCAACCGTTCCAAGTGATCCACGGTCTATAGTGTGTAGTTGTCAGTCAGTTTAGCCAAACAGTCAGTAAGTCAATCAGTCCGTCAGTCAGTCATTTAGTGCATTTACATGCAGCCATATTCTATATTGAAAATTTCCTCTCAATAAAGAGATAACCTAGCAAACTTTGTGAAATCATGAAAATAAAATTTGGAAATACAAGAGAAAAACAAGTATATACGGCCGTAAGTTCGGCCAGGCCGAAGCTTATGTACCCTCCATCATGGATTGCGTAGAAACTTCTTCTAAACACTGCCATCCACAATCGAATTACTTAAGTTGCGGTAACGCTTGCCGATGGCAAGGTATCTTAAAACCTCCTAACACCATCTTCTAAATTGTATGTAAGTCAATACGTGGTATATATTAAATCAAATAAGATCGATCCAATACGTATATAATTCAGTTTGACAAAGTAGACATACAATTTTGACAAAATTTTCTACAGAAATAAAATTTTAACAAAATTTTCTATAGAAATAAAATTTTCACAAAATTTTCTATAGAAATAAACATTTTGACAAAATTTTCTATAGAAAGAAAATTTTGACAAAAATTTCTAGAGAAATAAAATTTTAACAAAATTTTCAATAGAAATAAACTTTTGACAAAATTTTCTATAGAAATAAAATCTTGGTAGATTATTTTTGGCTCGAGTGGCAACCATGATTATGAACCGAATAAAATTTGAACAAAATTTTCTATAGAAATAAAATTTTGACAAAATTTTCTATAGAAATAAAATTTTGACAATGATGAAAATTTTATTATGAACCGAATAAAATTTTAACAAAATTTTCTCTAGAAATAAAATTTTGACAAAATTTTCTATAGAAATAAAATGTTGACAAAATTTTCTATAGAAATAAAATTTTTACAAAATTTTCTATAGAAATAAAATTTTGGTAGATTATTTTTGGCTCTAGTGGCTCCAAGAGGCTCCGGAGGTCAAATCTGGAGAATGTTTTATATGGGGGCTATATATAATTATGGACCGATATGGACCAATTCTGGCACGGTTGTTAAAGATCATATACTAACACCATGTTCCAAATTACAACCGGATTGGATGAAATTTGCTTCTCTTGGAGGCTCCGCAAGCCAAATCTGGGGATCGGTTTATATGGGGTCTATATATAATTATGGACCGATGTGGACCAATTTTTGCATGATTGTTAGAGACCATCTACCAACACCATGTACCAAATTTCAGCCGGATCGGATGAAATATGCTTCTCTTAGAGGCTCCACAAGCCAAATCTGGGGATCGGTTTATATGGGGGCTATATATAATTATTATGGAATTATGGATTATTTTTGCATGGTTGTTGGAGACCATATACCAACATCATATACCAAATTTCAGCCGGATCGGATGAAATATGCTTCTCTTAGAGGCTCCACAAGCCAAATCTGAGGGTCCCTTTATATGGGGGCTATACGTAAAAGTGGACCGATATGTCCCATTTTCAATACCATCCGACCTACATCGATAACAACTACTTGTGTCAAGTTTCAAGTCGATAGCTTGTTTCGTTCGGAAGTTAGCGTGATTTCAACAGACGGACGGACGGACGGACACGCTTAGATCGACTCAGAATTTCACCACGAGCCAGAATATATATACTTTATGGGGTCTTAGAGCAATATTTCGATGTGTTACAAACGGAATGACAAAGTTAATATACCCCCATCCTATGATGGAGGGTATAAAAATGTTCTTCTATTCAAAATTTGGTTTTCTACAGAAGGTTTACGACTTTTGCGACATACGTATTATACCGTCGCAAATGTATATCGCAAAAGTCACAGTTTGTGACAGGCCAACCCTGTTTAAGACACAATTCTCTTTTAAATTTGGGTTTTGTGTACTTGCTTCTAGGAAGCAAATTTAAATTCTTCGCCTTTTCAGCTTTTTTTTCATATGATATCAAAGTCCTTTAAAAACGAGTTAACGACAATTTTATTTTCCAAATTAAGACTCGACTTCAAGTAGAAATTATGCTATGTTTCAAGTTAAAAACATCTTTAAAATAAAATGTAAAAAAACGATGTTGACCGATTTTTTGCTTTGTAGTCAAGATGCAAAAAGACAATTCATTAAATTTAAAGAATTTTCTGAATTATTAAAGTCAAGTTGACCATATAGCTAACATTTTTTCTTTCATGTTACGATACCCATTTTTAAATCAAATCACTTAATTATAGGGAAAATACGACTTCATTGAAAATTTTATTGACTTTTGGAAAAGGAAAAAAAAAATTATATTAGAGAAATGCGTCTTCTATGCTAAGCAAAATTTGCATTCGTATTTTAAAGATATGAAATCTTTGACCTCACGACAATTTTTTTTCAGTATGATTTTGCACCTACAGAGAAAATTCAAATAATAACTGATGTCACTATGGTCAAAAATGAAGTTATTAAGGACAAATTTTTCACAATCGGGCCCTGATATATATGGGAGCTATATCTAAATCTGAACCGATTTAGATGATATTTTGCAGGTTTTATTGATACCATAGAAGGATACTGTGTGTTAAATTTGTGTAAGATCGATTAATAAATAAGGCTATTAAGAGCAAATTATCGAAAATCGTGCGATACATATATATGGGAGCTGTAGTTAAATCTGGACCGATTTCGATGATTTTTTGCACACATGGTAAGTACTATAGAAAATTAGATATGGACAACTTTGTGTAAGATCGGTTGATAAAGTAGGGACTTATGGCCAAATTTGGGAAAATCATATATGTATACATATAGGAATTGCCCGATATCGCTCCCATGTATATATACATCTGAACCGATTTCGATGAAATTTTGCACACTTAAAGGGTGGCAAAGTAGATTACTTTATGGCAAATTTGACGCTGACCGGTTAGTAAATGATCGCAATCTGACTTTTTTTATCGAAATCGGGCGATACATATAAAGGGTGATTCTTTTGAGGTTAGGATTTTCATGCATTAGTATTTGACAGATCACGTGGGATTTCAGACATGGTGTCAAAGAGAAAGATGCTCAGTATGCTTTGACATTTCATCATGAATAGACGAACGATCTGCCACAACGTCGAATTTTCAGTGAATGGGCCCTAGAAAAGTTGGCAGAAAATCCGCTTTTTTATCGACAAATTTTGTTCAGCGATGAGGCTCATTTCTGGTTGAATGGCTACGTAAATAAGCAAAATTGCCGCATTTGGAGTGAAGAGCAACCAGAAGCCGTTCAAGAACTGCCCATGCATCCCGAAAAATGCACTGTTTGGTGTGGTTTGTACGCTGGTGGAATCATTGGACCGTATTTCTTCAAAGATGCTGTTGGACGCAACGTTACGGTGAATGGCGATCGCTATCGTTCGATGCTAACAAACTTTTTGTTGCCAAAAATGGAAGAACTGAACTTGGTTGACATGTGGTTTCAACAAGATGGCGCTACATGCCACACAGCTCGCGATTCTATGGCCATTTTGAGGGAAAACTTCGGAGAACAATTCATCTCAAGAAATGGACCGGTAAGTTGGCCACCAAGATCATGCGATTTGACGCCTTTAGACTATTTTTTGTGGGGCTACGTCAAGTCTAAAGTCTACAGAAATAAGCCAGCAACTATTCCAGCTTTGGAAGACAACATTTCCGAAGAAATTCGGGCTATTCCGGCCGAAATGCTCGAAAAAGTTGCCCAAAATTGGACTTTCCGAATGGACCACCTAAGACGCAGCCGCGGTCAACATTTAAATGAAATTATCTTCAAAAAGTAAATGTCATGGACCAATCTAACGTTTCAAATAAAGAACCGATGAGATTTTGCAAATTTTATGCGTTTTTTTTAAAAAAAAAGTTATCAAGCTCTTAACAAATCACCCTTTATATGGAAGCTATATCTAAATTTGATCCGATTTTTTCCAAATTCCATAGCATTCCATAGCGTCCTTGTGCCAAAAAAAGCCATATACAAAATTTCATCGAAATCGGTTAATAATTGCGACCGCAATCCTGCGAACAACAAATACATAGGCAGACGGACGGACGGACACCATGGCTAGATCGACTCAGGAGGTGAGTCGATCTGTATATATTTTATGGGGCCTAAAATCAATATTTCTGGTAGGCATATTTTGTGGAAGATCAAAGTTATACCCTGACCCAAGAAGTAAAATCGGGCGATCGGTCTATATGAGAGCTATACCAAAACATAGACCGATACTCACCATTTTTATACCCTCCACCATAGGATGGGGGTATATTAACTTTGTCATTCCGTTTGTAACACATCGGAATATTGCTCTAAGACCCCATAAAGTATATATATTCTGGGTCGTGGTGAAATTCTGAATCGATCTGAGCATGTCCGTCCGTCCGTCCGTCTGTTGAAATCACGCTAACTTCCGAACGAAACAAGCTATCGACTTGAAACTTGACACAAGTAGTTGTTATTGATGTAGGTCGGATGGTATTGCAAATGGGCCATATCGGTCCACTTTTACGTATAGCCCCCATATAAACGGACACCCAAATTTGGCTTGCAGACCCTCTAAGAGAAGCAAATTTCATCCGATCCGGCTGAAATTGGTCCACATCGGTCCATAATTATATATAGCCCCCATATAAACCGATCCCCCGATTTGGCTTTCGGAGCCTCTAAGAGAAGCAAATTTTATCCGATCTGTCTGAAATTTGGTACGTGGTGTTAGTATATGGTCTTTAACAACCATGCAAAAATTAGCAACCGTGAATTTAACCCCATTTAAGACCAAAAAGGGATAAAATTAAAATATTTTTTAAAAATATTTCTAGTCAATTGTGGCAAAAATTAACTTCCCAGTAAAAAAATTGGAAGTTCTTCCAAAGGCACAACTTCAAAAGCACTTCCAGGAGATGCACTCACAATGATGGTTTTTATTTTAACTTCCCAGGAAGTTCTTTTCATTAAATTTTTTATAACATGTTTTTATACCCACCACCATAGGATGGGGGGTATATTAACTTTGTCATTCCGTTTGTAACACATCGAAATATTGCTCTAAGACCCCATAAAGTATATATATTCTGGGTCGTGGTGAAATTCTGAGTCGATCTGAGCATGTCCGTCCGTCCGTCCGTCCGTCTGTTGAAATCACGCTAACTTCCGAACGAAACAAGCTATCGACTTGAAACTTGGCACAAGTAGTTGTTATTTATGTAGGTCGGATGGTATTGCAAATGGGCCATATCGGTCCACTTTTACGTATAGCCCCCATATAAACGGACCCCAAAATTTGGCTTGCGAGGCCTCTAAGAGAAGCAAATTTCATCCGATCCGGCTGAAATTTGGTACATGGTGTTAGTATATGGTCTCTAACAACCATGCAAAAATTGGTCTACATCGGTCCATAATTATATATAGCCCCCATATAAACCGATCCCCCGATTTGGTTTGCGAGGCCCCTAAGAGAAGCAAATTTCATGAGATCCGGCTGAAATTTGGTACATGGTGTAAGTATATGGTCTCTAAAAACCATGCAAAAATTGGTCCACATCGGTCCATAATTATATATAGCCTCCATATAAACCGATCACCCGATTTGGTTTGCGAGGCCCCTAAGAGAAGCAAATGTCATCCGATCCGGCTGAAATTTGGTACATGGTGTCAGTATATGGTCTCTAACAACCATGCAAAAATTGGTCCACATCGGTCCATAATTATATATAGCCCCCATATAAACCGATCCCCCGATTTGGCTTGCGAGGCCTCTAAGAGAAGCAAATTTCATCCGATCCGGCTGAAATTTGGTGCATGGTGTTAGTATGTGGTCTCGAATAACCATGCAAAAATTGGTCCAAATCGGTCCATAATTATATATAGCCCCCATATAAACCGATCCCCCGATTTGGCTTGCGAGGCCTCTAAGAGAAGCACATATCATCCGATATGGCTGAAATTTGGTACATGGTATTAGTATATGGTCTCTAACAACCATGCAAAAATTGGTCCACATCGGTCCATAATTATATATAGCCCCCATATAAACCGATCCCCCGATTTGGCTTGCGAGGCCTCTAAGAGAAGCAAATTTCATCCGATATGGCTGAAATTTGGTACGTGATGTTAGTATATGGTCTCTAACAACCATGCAAAAATTGGTCCACATCGGTTCATAATTATATATAGCCCCCATATAAACCGATCACCAGATTTGACCTCCGGAACCTCTTGGAAGACCAAAATTCATCTGATTCAGTTGAAATTTGGTACGTGGTGTTAATATATGGCCTCAAACTCCCATGCAAAAATTGGTCGATATCGGTCCATAATTATATATAGGCCCCATATAAACCGATCCCCAGATTTGATCTCCAGAGCCCCTTGGAAGAGCAAAATACTTCCCATTCGGTTGAAATTTGGTACGTGAAGTTAGTATATGGTATCCAACAACCATGCTGGAATAAGATGTTTTAAGATACCACAACCCAAGTAATACGATTGTTGATGACAGTCTTTCGTAGAAGTTTCTACGCAATCCATGGTGGTGGGTACATAAGATTCGGCCTGGCCGAACTTGCGGCCGTATATACTTGTTTTTTCATACTTTTAATGGGTAATCTTAACATTTTTTGTTTCAAATAGGTTGCAAACAGAGCAAGAATTCATAAAATGGTACAAATCATTTAAATGTTGTCGAAAAAAATATATTTGAGGGCAAACGTTTCCGACAAGCATTAGAATCCATTAAAAATTATAAAAAATTATAAAAATTATTTATTTGACCAAATATCACAGAATTTTTTTAATTTACATCCAAAACATTGAATTCGGATCACACCTAAAGAAGTGATGCAAATCCAGTGCAACGGCGGTTGAAATGGAGGACTTCCGTCCTATGACAAGCCCATGTTAAATTCTGCGTCAATTTAGCACCACTTCCGGATTCAAAAAGAACATTTTCATTACTTTTTTGGCGACGCTTTTTTTGCTGGGTTTGTATTCGAAGCTCGATATCATAGACTGTTAAGAACAGAAATTAGAATAGAAATTGGAGCACATTGGTTAGGTATAGTGGCAGTCCGATATTTCAGGCTCACTTAGACTATTGTGATACCACAGTGGTGAACTTATCTCATATCACTGAGGGCTGCCCGATTCTATGTTCAGCTCTATGACCTAGCTTTGAAACACTCAGAAATGTCATCAGAATTACTGAGGTGAGATAATCCACCACTGAAAAACTTTTTGGTGTTTGGTCGTAACTGGGTTTGAACCCACGACCCACTGTATGCAAGGCAGGCAAGCTAACCATTGCACCAAGGTGGCTCCCTCATAATTATGTTGGTGGCTCCCACCTAATAAATAAAGTACTCTGGTGACATTCTATTATCAGGAAATGACACTAAGTACTTATCAAACCAACCTCGTGCTCAACCAGTGCTATGTTGCACACTATTATGGGATTTTGTTAGAGATTTATTTTGGGCTAATATTAAAACTCTTTTAAAATGTTTGCTGGGTATTCCGCCCTTGTATCTATCCGCCATTTCGCTTTTACTCTTGTGTTTTTTTATTTGTGCGTGGTGTGGCCCATCAAAAAAAAAAAAGAGCTCATAAAAATACATCAATTTTCAAGGGCTTTTCCTGGTAATCCAGATGTAATTAGTAGCCGTGTGTGAGGTGGGCATTTAAATACTTGTCATTCATTCTTCCATTCACTCAACTTCTTGTCATTCAACCTCTCTCCCTCTCTCACATAATTCTCACTAACTTACAGGGAATATTTTGTAGCATAGTAGGCCTGCATTCTGACAATGTGGTGTGAGCTCCCACATCTCCCTATGAGTTTTGGGTGTCATTTCAATAACATAATTATTAATGTTCAATTCACTAAGTGGTGTTCACTGGAAAATAATTTCCTACAATTCTTTTTTTTTTCAATATTATTTTTTTTATTACATGTACCATATTTTTATTGTTAATTGTTTAGGGGGGAAAATTGAAAAAGGAATGGATTGAAATTTTTTGGCGATTTTTGCTATAAATTTTTTCTCTCTAGCAAATGTCCTTCTCTGTTAAACACACAAAATTATAACCCTAATTACTGAATAGAGTTGGAGAGACATTATTATATATGTATAATAATGAGTTCAGAAAACTATTACATGAGGTTCTCTCAGGCACGTCCTCTTACAATCTTACAAAATTTAGAAAATATCTGTACATTTGAAAGGACATATGATACCGAGCCTAGTCTCAATTGGCTGTAGGAAAATCGAGTTTTCAAATACCATATTTCGACATTTAGTAACTTTCTACATCGACTTTTGAATTTTATTTAAAATCGTCTGAATTGAAAGGGTAATGTGAAAATAACTAAAATATCGGAAGCTGCTACGTCAAAATTGAACAATTTAAGAATCACAATAGTAGAAAGACTAATATTTCAAATCAAAAAATAACCACTTCCAAATTTGGAAAAAGTCAGAAAGTCTAAAGTTGAGTTTTTTTACTTTTGAAAAATTCGAAATGTTGAAAAAAAAAAGTTGTGAAAATATTCTTTTTGGATAAGGAAGTAGTGCAAAATTGGCGCAGAAGCGCTGAATTTAATATGGGCTTATGATAGGACTGATGTCCGCCATTTCAACAGCCGTTATACTGAATTTGCATCAATTCTTACGGTGTGATCCGAATTCAGTGTTTTGGATGTGAATTAAAAAGTTTTGTGATATTTTGCCAAATAAATAATTTGTATAATTTTTTATGAAAATCATAATGCACTCTAACGCTTGTCTAAAATGTTTGAAATTCGCAATATTTCTTAAATAGATGGATGGAATGGATTTAGATTTTTTTTCGACAAAATTTAAATATAATTTTTGAAACAAAACAAGTATATACAGCCGAACCGATATGTACCATTTTTTGTGTGATTGAGGATCGGTTTACCTGGGGGCTAAATATAACTACCGATATGGACCAAGTTTTGCATGGTTGTTAGCGACCATTTATTAGCACAATGTACCAAATTTCAACCGATCGGAAGAATTTTCCTCCTCCAAGAGGCTCTAGAGGCCAAATCTGGGTATCGGTTATATGAGGTCAAAATATGTAATTATGGACTGATATGGACAAAATACACATTTTCAACTAAATCGGATGAATTTTGCTCCTCCAAGAGGCTCCGGAGATCAAATCTGGGATCGGTTTATAAGGGGGCTATTTATAATTGTGGACCGATATAGACCAATTTTTTCATAGATGTTAGAGACCCTATACTTACACCACGTACCAAATTTTAACCGGGTCGGTTGCTCTTCCAAGAGGCTCCCGAGGTCAAATCGGGGGATCGATTCATATGGGGCCTATATATAATGAGCCGATATGAACCAATTTTTGCATGGTTGTTGGAGACCATATACTTACACCACGTACCAAATTTCAACCGGATCGGATGAATTTTGCTCCTCCAAGAGGCTCCGCAAGCCAAATCTGAGGGTCGGTTTATATGGGGGCTATTCGTAAAAGAGGTCCAATATAGCCCATTTGCAATACCATACGTCCTACATCAATAACAACTCTTTAGAGCAATATTTCGATGTGTTACAAACGGAATGACAAAGTTAATATAACCCCCATCCTATGGTGGATGGTATAACATAAAAGGTTTTCCAAAAACAAGTATATACGGCCGTAAGTTCGGCCAGGCCGAATCTTATGTACCCTCCACCATGGATTGCGTAGGAACTTCTACTAAAGGCTGTCATCCACAATCGAATTACTTGGGTTGCGATAACACTTGCCGATGGCAAGGTATCGTAAAACTTTTTAACACTGTCTTCTAAATTGTAAGTTAGCCCATACGGGGTATATATTAAACAAAAAAAGGCCGAGTAATTACGTATATAATCTAGTTTGACAAAATTTTCTATAGAAATAAAATTTTGACAAAATTTTCTATAGAAATGAAACCTTGACAAAATTTTCTATAGAAATAAAATTTTGACAAAATTTTCTATAGAAATAAAAATTTGAAAAAATTTTCTATAGAAATAAAAACTTGACAAAATTTTCTATAGAAATAAAATGTTGACAAAATTTTCTATGGAAGTAAAATGTTGACAAAATTTTCTATAGCAATACAATTTTGACAAAAATTTCTATAGAAATAAAATGTTGACAAAATATTGTATAGAAATAAAATTTTGACAAAATTTTGTATAGAAATAAAATGTTGACAAAATTTTCTACAGAAATAAATTTTTTACAAAATTTTCTATAGAAATAAAATTTTGACAAACATTTCTATAGAAATAAACTTTTGACAAAACTTTCTATAGAAATGAAATTTTAACAAAACTTTCTATAGTAATAAAATTTGACAAAATTTTCTATGGAAATAAAGTTTAGGTAGATTACAAAATTTTCTATAGAAATAAAATTTTGACAAAATTTTCTATGGAAATAAAATTTTGACAAACATTTGTATAGAAATAAACTTTTGACAAAACTTTCTATAGAAATGAAATTTTGACAAAACTTTCTATAGTAATAAAATTTGACAAAATTTTCTATGGAAATAAAGTTTTGGTAGATTATTTTTGGCGATATGGACCAATTTTTGTGTAATAAGTCATCGGCTATATATAACTAAAGACCGATATGGACCAATTTTTACATGGCTGTTAGAGGCCATATATTGACAAAATGTACCAAATTTCAGCCGTATCGGATGACTTTTGCTCCTCCAAGAGGTTCCGGACGTCAAATCTGGGGACGGTTTATATGGGAACTATATATAATTATGGACCGATATGGACCAAATTTTGCACGGTTGTTAGAGACCATATACTAACACCATGTACTAAATTTCAACTGGATCGGATGAATTTTGCTCTTCCAAGAGGCTCCGGAGTTCAAATCTGGGGATCGGTTTATATGGGGGCTATATATAATTATGGACCGATATGGACCAATTTTTGCATGGTTATGAGGTGCCGTAAACTAACATCAGGTACCAAACTTCAACCGGATCGGATGAATTTTGCCCCTCCAAAAGGCTCCGGAGGTCAAATCTGGGGATCGGTTTATATGGGGGCTATATATAATTATGGACCGATATGGACCAATTTTTGCATGGTTGTTAAAAACCGTATACTAAGACCACGTACTAAATTTCAACCGGATCGGATGAATTTTGCTCCTCCAAGAGGCTCCGGTGGTCAAATCTGGGGATCGGTTTATATGGGAGCTATATATAATTATGGACCGATATGGACCAATTTTTGCATGGTTGTTAGAGGCCGTATACTAACATCAGGTACCAAATTTCAACCGGATCGGATGAATTTTGCCCCTCCAAAAGTCTCCGGAGGTCAAATCTGGGGATCGGTTTATATGGGGGCTATATATAATTATGGACCGATATGGACCAATTTTTGCATGGTTGTTAGAGACCATATACTAACATCAGGTACCAAATATCAATCAGATCGGATGAATTTTGCCCCTCCAAGAGGCTCCGGAGGTCAAATCTGGGGATCGGTTTATATGGGGGCTATATATAATTATGGACCGATATGGACCAATTTTTGCATGGTTGTTTTTTTTTTTTTTTTTTTTTTTTTTTTTATTTTCATCTATGGATTAAACCCTTACAGACTAACAGTAATATATTACATTATATACATATTGTTTGTTAATATATCAAGTATTTAATAATAATGTTATCTTTTTCTTTACATTGTATTTCTCTTCTGACAAATCAAGATAATAATAAAATTTATTGAATTCTTTACAAAGACGGCGAAGTGGATCGTTGTTTTCAAAGTTCGTTCGAAAGTATTCAATGTGGAGCAGTTCAAAGTTGCGGGTAGGTCTAAAGGGTACATTGAATGATATGCTGTTAATAAGGAAGTCAGATTTAAATCTTCCGTTAATTAAATCAACCATAAAACAGATATTCAGCATGGTACGTCTACTTTTCAGTGTAGGTAATTTGATGAGCGATAGTCTTTCTTTGTAAGACGGCAAGGTTTGAGGTGTCCAGTTATTCCGACGTAAACAAAACAGTAAAAATTGTTTCTGAACAGATTCAATACGATTGCAATGAATTTGGTACTGTGGGTCCCAAATTACAGATCCATATTCCAGGATAGGACGCACAAGTGAAGTATATAAGTTTCTTGTAACAAATGGGTCAGAAAATTCCTTACTCCAGCGCTTGACAAATCCAAATGATCCATAGGCCTTATTTACAGTCATAGAAATGTGAGATCTAAAATTTAGCATGCGATCCAAAAGTATTCCAAGATCTTTAAAGGATTCAACAGTTTCAAGCGTTGTGCCATTCAAGTTATAATTCGTGTCGATATAATTTAATCTATAAAAAGAGATATGCTTGCATTTCCTTATGTTCAGTTCCATCATATTTGATGAGCACCATCTGTACATGCTATTCAGATCAGATTGGAGTAAGGATTGGTCATCACTATTCCGAATAACCTTTATAATTTTAACATCGTCAGCATACATGAGAGTGTAACCATATTTAATGGCTGATGGAAGGTCATTTATAAATAGGCAGAACAATAGAGGGCCAAGATGACTGCCTTGTGGAACACCAGAAGGCACATGTATTGATTTTGAAATAATGTTATCAAATACTACAAATTGTGTACGATTCTTTAGATAACTTTCAAACCAGGATACCATTAATTCACTGAAGCCCATGCGATGCAGTTTGTACAGTAAAAGTGAATGGTTTACTTTGTCAAACGCCTTACTAAAATCAGTATAAATAACATCAGTCTGTAAACGATCTCTAAAGCCTTCATTAACCATTGTAGTCAATTCCAAGATATTTGTTATGGTCGAACAAGATTTACGGAAGCCGTGTTGTTTAGGCGATAGAAGAGAGGAGACTTGATGATTCAAACTATCAGAAATAATTTTCTCCAACAGTTTTGGAATAGCACTTAATTTAGCAATGCCTCTATAATTCGTAATATCTGACTTGCTTCCATTTTTAAATAGCGGAATGATAAATGAATTCTTCCACAACGTAGGAAAGTGACCTGTGCGCAAAGATTCATTAAACAGAAATGACAGAGCAGTCGAAAGAGAATGAACACAATATTTGAGGATGTTACTGGGAATCCCATCAGGGCCCGGGCGATATGAACATTTTATCTTTTCCATATAACTCATCACAATATCAGGAGAAATAAATGGAGTAGTGAATGTCGAGTATTCCTGTATCTTATATGGGTACGCATCAGATTGCTTGAAATCCTTATGGCAGTAAGTTGTTGCAAAGAACTTTGAAAACAAATTACATATAGATTCATTATCATCCCCTTCAACAGCACCATAGTGAAGGGTTCTTGGATACACATTTGATTGACGTTTAGAATTAACAAATCTGTAAAATGACTTTGGATTAAGCTTCAGTTCATTTTTAATTTTCGATAAATAATTGTTATAGGATTGTTTATTCCACAGGTTGTATTCTGAACGAGCAATTGAGTAGTTTGCATAGTCAGTCACAGATCCAGATTTTTTATACTTTTTATAAAGTTTATTCTTTATATTCTTCAAGTTACGTAATTTACTGTCATTCCAAGGTGGACCAGTGTGAGAAGTTATTCGAATTAATGGAACAGATTGGGCTATGAATGAATTCAAAGTTTCATAAAATGTATTAATTGATTCATCAAGATTTCTCGCTGGTAAAATTTTATTCCAATCCACATTTAATAGTAATGAGTTCAGTTTTTCATAATCAGTTCTATTAAAAGAGAATATTTTATCAGTTTTCAATACGAGTTTATTTCGCATAGATCTCGAAAAAGACATATTTATATCCATACAGACAGTGGGATGATGAACATCTTCAGGATTTACAACGGCATTGACGCGTGATAAAAACACATCTTTTAGTTCATTTGTAAAAAATAAATCAATGTAATTTATTATTCGAATTTTGTATGTTGCTAATTTGAAAAAGACCATCTTTTAACAAGTTTTCAACAAATTCCGATTGATATCCATTTCTTAGCATTGGTACGGAGTAATTCATTTCCTCACAATATTTCCATGTAATAGATGGAATGTTAAAATCACCAGACAAAACAATCAAATCAGAGGGTCTCGCAGTAGATAGGACCGATTGGATAGCAGTCAAATGAGCATTATAAACATCGTTACAAGAACCAGGAGGAATATAGGAGCAAGTCACAAACAATGAATTATGGCCGCACCTTATTTTCACTCCTATATATTCAATTTGAAGTTCATTTGGAATATCAATTTTTGATGAAGCAAATTTCGAAGAAACAGCAATTAGGACGCCGCCACCAGATTTCTTCAAACCAGTTGTGCGGTCACATCTATAAATTTGGTACTTGTCGCATAAGATTTCAGTATTTAAGATATTACTTTGAAGCCAGGTTTCAGTAAATATAATCAAATCATAATCAAAGCCAAAGCTATCCGTATATAGGTTGCATAATTTTGTGTTAAGTCCCCTAACATTCTGATAAACTAAAGTAAAATTCGTATCAGACAGGGTTTTATTCAGTTTTTTGATTGCTCAACGGGACGTGCAGGTAAACGGGCAACTCTATCTCTAAAAACAAATTCATGCACCACAGCTCTGTAAGGCCAAAATTCCGGATTGACCACTGTGTCAAAAATGTCCTCAGGTACGAAAATTTTGAATGACGACTTGTTCCTCCTCTCTACAAATTGCAGTTTAGATACCTTAATGTCTACATTTGCATTCAGTTTTGATTTTATGTAGAAATGAATATCATCCTCAGTTGTTTCTGGAGCAAAACGGGCAGCAAAAATGGTTTTCATTGGGGGTAAGACCCTTAAAGGTTTTGGAGCTGAACCAGCAGGCGATTGATTTATAGGTGTATTAAAAGGAGAAAAGAATGAATTAGTATCAGTTAACACAGTAGCTGGTGCCACTACTGTTCCAGTGTTCAGTGAATTCGAATGCGACGGGGTAATAATAATAGGTGGAATAGGTAAAGGTGCAGTTTCAGCGTTGTTAGTAGGAATGACAACAGTCTCTGAATCGTGAATATTATTATTGGTGTTAACTAGTGTCGGAGAAATTGTTTCAATCTCATTGTTAGATGAATTCTTGTTAGATTTAGATTTCTTCCTTTTTCTGGAGTTTTCAGTTGGTGATTGTAACACTATGTCCAAGTTTGAAGAATTATCAAGAATATTCTTATATTTTTTAAAGCGATCTGAGATCAAATCAAAATCCCTCGAAATATCATCGAGTCTGGCTCTACAGTTTTTAAAAAAGGTAAAAAACTCGCCATCAATATGTTTGCACTTTTCACAGCACCACCGCAGACCCTTATCTTCACGTAAGTTGTCAATTGTGCGTGCTGCTAATTGCGCACATTTTGAATGGTAACTTGTTGAACAAATCCAGCACGAAATCATTTGTTCATCCAATTTAGTGATACGACACGATGGTATAGGGCAAGCCATTTTTCAATTTTTCTTAATATGTCAAAGACAAGAATGTGGATGCAAATATATTTCCAACAATTTCGCAATGAATAAATATATGATTCAGACTTGAAATCAAATGTGAAATTTAATACGTAAAATCCAAAGTATACTTCTAGGCATATACAAAATCAGAGTTGAGTTTAGGTTAGCAAATTCAGTACTTAGCTATTTCAACAACCAGTGATTAGTACTTAGCCTGATCAACAACCACAGAAAAACTTTTGAAGTGAGCTTTTATCAATCAAAACAGAAGGAGAACAGTGGAATGACGTTTCGCTGGCCAACACTATTGAGTGAGGAGTAAGCTGACGTTTCTAATTTGTGTACTCACAGGTCAAAGCGCCTTTTCTCTTTGTTTACAGAAACCTCGAAACAACAACAAAAACTGAAATATTTGTATTGCTTTCGATGGTTTGCTTTCAACACAAAATACAGCTTTCAACACAAAACAGCTCAAACGAAAATATGTCGAACAGAATGCAAAAGCTTTAGATCACGTTAAGCACCGGTTTTAGCACAAGTTAAGCGAGATATTCACAATGAAATTTTAATTTTAATTGGAGCAACTTGAAAACACGTCCAACAATGTAACAATGTTGACCGTATACTAAGACCACGTACCAAATTTCAACCGGATCGGATGAATTTTGCTGCTCCGGGAGGCTCCCCAAGCCAAATTTGGGGATCGGTTTATATGGGGGCTATACGTAAACGTGGTCCGATATGGCCCATTTTCAATACCATCCGACCTACATCAATAACAACTACTTGTGCCAAGTTTCATGTCGATAGCTTGTTTCGTTCGGAAGTTAGCGTGATTTCCACAGACGGACGGACAGCCGGACAGACGGACAGACGGACGGACGGACAGACGGACAGACGGACAGACGGACGGACATGCTTAGATCGACTCAGAATTTCACCACGACCCAGAATATATATACTTTATGGGGTCTTAGAGCAATATTTCGATGTGTTACAAACGGAATGACAAAGTTAATATACCTCCATCCTATGGTGGAGGGTATAAAAAACATTAAACAAAATCTTCAAAATTAGTCCTAGGTTCCAAATCGCTTTTATTTTGGAAATAATTCTACAAGTTTTGAACGGATAAAGATATCAACATAATTATACCCTGCGCCACACTGTGGAATAGGGTATTATAAGTCAGTGCATATGTTTGCAACACCCAGAAGGAGACGAGATAGGCACATGGTGTCCTTGGCAAAAATGCTCAGGGTGGGCTCCTGAGTCGATATAGCCATGTCCGTTTGTCCGTGAACACATTTTTGTAATCAAAGTCTAGGTCGCAGTTTTAGTCCAATCGACTTCAAATTTGGCACAAGTATGTGTTTTGGCTCAGAATAGATCCCTATTGATTTTGGAAGAAATCGGTTCAGATTTAGATATAGCTCCCATATATATATTTCGCCCGATATGGACTTATATGGCCCCAGAAGCCAGAGTTTTACTTAAATTAAATTAATTTGCTTAAAATTTTGCACAAGAAGAACAATTAGTACTATAGTCAAGTGTGCCAAATTTTATTGAAATCGCTTCAGATTTAGATATAGCTCCCATATGTATCTTTCGCCCGATATGGACTAATACGGTCCCAGAAGCCAGAGTTTTACCCCAATTTGGTTGAAATTTTGCACTAGGAGTACAATCAGTAGTGTCGTCAAGTGTGCCAAATTTGGTTGAAATCGGTTTTGATTTAGATATAGCTCCCATATATAGCTTTCGCCCGATTTACACTCATATGACCACAGAGGCCAATTTTTAACTCCGATTTTGTTGAAATATTGCACAGCGAGTATAATTAGCATTGTGGCTATTCGTGCCAAATTTGGTTGAAATCAAATTTGGCTCAGATTTAGATATAGCTCCTACACGGATGAAAAAGACTGTTTTTCATATGTTTGGCTATAAACATTATATGTTTGGAACACAAATTTTTAAACACAATATTTTTGAGTGCAAGCATATAATGTTCATAAACTAGCATAACATGTTTGGGACATATATGTTAATATGTTAGAACATATTATGTTTGGGACATAAAATGTTTGTAAATATAATATGCTTGGATGCAAACATATATTAATTTAGAAATAGCCTATAAACATATATGTGTTTAGTAGCTTGAAGCGCTATTTAACAGGGAGCGATATTGAATTAAGTTGGTGGTTGTTGCTTGTTATTACAAAATTAACATTTTATTTTTCCTTGGGCAATTGATCAGCTACTTCTTTGATCCTTACAAACTGTGTGGTCCGCTGTTCGAATCCCCGTCCGGCAAAAGGTAAAATTAAAATAAAAAAATCATATAATTGAATATATATATAATACAATGTTTGTATTACAGAAAAAGGTGCTAAGAACTAAAAAATCTCGTGGAAGTGAGAAAGATGTGGGGGAATATACAATTAGGCAGAAACAAAATTTTGAGCATTCAGGTCGAAAACCTATGTTGTTAGCACCTATATTACCTGTTTAATTTCATAATTCATTATGATTGTAAATATATAAATAAATAAATAAAATTTTGAGCACAATATTGTTTGGGAGAATTTTTTTAAGCATATAATATTTTTGGGCGCAAAATGCTTCCTAGTATATTATATGTTCATATAATAACATATTGTTTTTTGGAAGACAACATTATTGAATTTGGATGCAAAAATACAAAATGTGTGGAACTTAGACTACCCAAACATATATTGTTTAGACCAATATGCTTTCAAACATATTATATATTGGAAGAGATCAAACATATAAATTTTTGGCCATACCCAAAAATGTATATGCTTGAAGCAAAATATGTTTGGGAGTATATGTTACAGAAGCGATTTTTTGTGAGCGTGTATATATATATGTTTTTCTGATTTCGACAAAAATGGTCAAAATACCAACATTTTCCTTGTAAAATCGCCACTGCTTAGTCGAAAAGTTGTAAAAATTACTCTAATTTTCCTAAACTGTAGTGGCATTAATTTTATACACTCAAAACAAAGTTTACTTGGATCCAAAGATTTTGACCTTCCTGTAAGGATTTTGGTATTGATTCTGAGCCACAGATGCGAGTTGTTTAAAATAAGGATTTTTTTTGCGACCTACGAGTATTTGGCTTTAAATTTAGGATTTAAAAAATTAAACTTAAGATACAGATCTCATTTATCGAATTTTCATCCTATTTTTCCGGTATATTAACAAAGCTATTCACATACAAACAAATGCCAGTTTAAAAATCCAAATTATGACGGATACTACGAAGTAAAAAATATTTTCTTAATTAAAAACAAGTAAGAAAGTCTAAAGTCGGGCGGGGCCGACTATATTATACCCTGAAGCAATTTTGAGGAAACTTCGCAAAAGTTTATTTATGATTTATCGCTCGATATATATGTATTAGAAGTTTAGGAAAATTAGAGTCATTTTTATAACTTTTCGACTAAGCAGTGGCGATTTTACAAGGAAAATTTTGGTATTTTGACCATTTTTGTCGAAATCAGAAAAACATATATATGGGAGCTATATCTAAATCTGAACCGATTTCAACCAAATTTTGCACGCATAGCTACAAAGCTAATTCTACTCCCTGTGCAAAATTTCAACTAAATCGGAGCAAAAAATTGGCCTCTGTGGTCATATGAGTGTAAATCGGCCGAAAGCTATATATGGGAGATATATCTAAATCTGAACCGATTTCAACCAAACTTGACACGCATAGCAACAATGCTGATTCTACTCCCTGTGCAAAATTTCAACTAAATCGGAGCAAAAAATTGGCCACTGTGGTCCTATGAGTGTAAATCGGGCGAAAGCTATATATGGGAGCTATATCTAAATCTGAACGGATTTCAATAAAATTTGGCACACTTGACTACACTACTAATTGTACTCCTAGTGCAAAATTTCAATCAAATTGGGGTAAAACTCTGGCTTCTGGGACCGTATTAGTCCATATCGGGCGAAAGATATATATGGGAGCTATATCTAAATCTGAACCGATTTCGATAAAATTTGGCACACTTGACTATAGTACTAATTGTTCTTCTTGTACAAAATTTTAAGCAAATTAGGGTAAAACTCTGGCTTCTGGGGCCATATAAGTCCATTTCGGGCGAAATATATATATATATGGGAGCTATATCTAAATCTGAACCGATTTCTTCCAAAATCAATAGGGATCTATTCTGAGCCAAAACACATACTTGTGCCAAATTTGAAGTCGATTGGACTAAAACTGCGACCTAGACTTTGATTACAAAAATGTGTTCACGGACAGACGGACAGATGGACAGACGGACATCGCTATATCGACTCAGGAGCCCACCCTGAGCATTTTTGCCAAAGACACCATGTGTCTATCTCGTCTCCTTCTGGGTGTTGCAAACATATGCACTAACTTATAATACCCTGTTCCACAGTGTGGAGCAGGGTATAAAAAAAAACTTTAAACCAAAGATGCTAAATCCTGAAAATAAGTCTTAGCCTATATTTGAAGTGTTTTTATGTTAAATCTAAAGATTCAATATTTTAGTTCATTTAAGGACGATTTCTTTAAATCAAAAATGTGTTTCTTTACTTTAAGGAAAAGTTTACTTAGTTTAAAGACATGCATCTTTAACGAAGGGACGCACATTTTCAAAATGTGTGTCCTAAATTTAATAAAAAAAAAATTTTGAAGCAAATATTATAAACTTTCTTTTAATTAAAATTACATTATTTTAAAGAAATTTGTCCTTAATATTGTGTAAATTGCGCATCCTAAAATTGAGGTTGTGTAATCTTTACTATCACGTAAATATTTTTTCCGTGTAGTCTTCACTGTAGCTCTTCGAAATGAAAAGTGATTTGTACTTGACTTTCGATTCCAACCCTTGAAGAGATGTACACAATTTAATAGAATTTCCATATTTGCAACTTATGCTGGTTAAGTAATTTCTGGCATTACAAAACTGTTCCCACTTATCCACTTGCGAACTGTAAAGCCAATATCACAAACACCCCAAACACACACACATACACACACACAGATAGCATTATTCTATAAGGCTTAGGATATTTGCAGCCGTTTTTGAAATTTTCGATATTTGAATATGCAATAGCTCCAATCCTCCCCCACCCCCTCTGCATCATACCACCACACACCACACACACACCCACCCATGAATAATTTTAGAATCCTGATCACATAGCTCCTTAGCAATTGTTGTTAGTATCAACCATCACATGGAAGTAAAGGCAAGTCCTGTTTACATCCCCATACACAAGTATTCGATAGTGTGTCTGTGTTAGCATTTGCGTTTGTATTCTGTTCGTTCTCATGGTACTTGGGAAATTAACAATTTTTCAATTAAAATCAATAATCTCTGGCAAAGTTCTGTAGGCAAACTCGAAGAGCATACCCAATCTCTACACGTCTACACTTGTCTAGAGGGACGATAAAAGCTACTCTGCCACTCTTCCATTTCGAGTGGTTTTGCCTTAATTCTGAACTTTATGAGGCATCCTAAAAACTCGTACTCACTTCTCATACAAAACACATGCACATATTTTCACGCACACAAAACTGGTAACGATGGAAAGTCCTATCTATGTATGTTTAGATGGAGATGTTTAATTTTATCATTTGGGAATACTTTTATATCAAAGTGGGATATCGAATCAAGGGAAAACATATTTTCGATTTTCCCCATTTACAGGTGCAAGAAAAATCGCCAACATGGGCCCATATTACCGGCTCAGACCCATAGCTGGGGACTGTAATGATAATCAAATAGGTTGACTTTTCAACGTGTCCAAATTTGGGAAAAATCGATTTAATTTTCACTTTTGAGTTTTACAAGTCAAATTTTTTTCCAAATGTCGTCTTTCGGACTTTCTGAAATGTATAAAAACGACTTTTCGATTTTTCGTTCCAGTACGACAAGTCGATTTTGGTTATTATAAAACGTTGATTAGTCGATTTTGACTAACATCAAAAGTCGATTGGACTCGAAAGGGTGATACGGTCAAAATTTGGTCAATGTAAACGTGACGTATTTCTTTCAATTTTGCATTTAAAAAACCTGAACACCCCTCACTTTGAAGGTGTGTGTGCGTAGAATGTTGCTCCTATTTTGATTTTGGAATTCACTCTTCAGTTGTCAAAATGCCGTATAAGCAAGAAGAGCAGCGTATCAAAATTTTGCTCGCGCATCGCGAAAATCCAAGCTACTCGCACGCAAAGCTGGCAAAATCGCTAAAAGTTGCCAAATCAACCGTTACAAATGTAATTAAAGTGTTTGGGGAACGTTTGTCGACAGCCAGGAAGTCTGGATCGGGGGGAAATCGAAAACCGGAAGCCGCTGAGACGACAAAGAGAGTTGCCGGTAGTTTCAAGCGAACCCCTAACCTCTATCTCCGAGATGCCCAAATAAGCTGGGTGTATCGTCTACAACCGTGCATCGAGAAAAAAAAACGAGCCGGACTATCGACTTACAAGAAGGTAGTGACTCCAAATCGCGATGATAAACAAAATACGACGGCCAAAGCGCGATCCCGGAGGCTGTACACGACGATGCTGACGAAGTTTGACTGCGTGGTAATGGACGACGAAACCTACGTCAAAGCCGACTACAAGCAACTTCCAGGACAGGAGTTTTATACGGCAAAAGGAAGGGGAAAGGTAGCAGATATTTTCAAGCACATAAAACTGTCAAAGTTCGCAAAGAAATATCTGGTTTGGCAAGCCATCTGTACCTGTGGCTTGAAAAGCAGCATTTTCATAGCTTCCGGGACTGTCAACCAAGAACTTTGCGTGAAAGAGTGTTTGAATAAACGTCTGCTGCCTTTCCTGAAAAAACACGGTTTTTCCGTATTGTTTTGGCCGGATTTGGCATCTTGCCATTACGGTAAAAAGGCCATGGTGTGGTACGCCGCCAACAACGAGCAGGTGGTTCCCAAGGACAAGAACCCTCCCAACACGCCAGAGCTCCGCCCAATTGAGAAATACCGGGCTATTGTCAAGCGGAACCTAAAGAAGACAAAAAAAAACTGCTAAGGCCGAGCAGCAGTTCAAGGCAAACTGGCTTTCTGCGGCGAAGAAGGTGGACAAGGTGGCTGTACAAAATCTGATGACAGGTGTCAAGCGTGAGGCCCGGCAATTCGGATTTGGAAAAGCGAAAGCCTAACTGGATATTTTTCCTGAATTTTATACTAATTGAACTTGAAAAAGAAATTTAATTTGATTTTTTAAATAAACGATTTCACCGATTTACACGCGTTTTCCCTTGACCAAATTTTGACCGTATCACCCTTGATTCTAAAAAATTCAAATGTTGTCATTAATCGATTTTGAAGTTTGCAAAAAAAATCGATATGCACTTTTTTGACGAAATAAAAGTCGCCTAATGAAAATATCAATTTTCGAATTTAGTATTTTCAAACTCTTCCAAAATTTAAATTTTTCAACATAAAGAGATCCAAATCAAATTGGCTCTCAATTCAAGGAGTTGACTTTTCGACATTTACCAAATTTGAAAACAGCCTAGTTTCGACATTTTAAAAATGACGACTTTCCCAAATAAAGAAATAAAGGCCTGAAAGTTTTCGTAAGGCAAATGTAGGCTTGGAGGTCAGGGTGGGGAATAACAGGTTGGCTGATAAGTCCCCGGTCTGACACATTGATGGCGTCGCTAGTATTAAATGCATATTATTTTTATATAGTACCAACCTTCAATGGTTCGTGTCTGTAAGTCAATTAGTTTGTGAGATAGAGCGTCTTTTGTTAAGCAACTTTTGTTATTGTGAAAAAATGAAAAAAAAAGGAATTTCGTCTTTTGATAAAATACTGTTTTCTGAAGGGAAAAAATACGTTGGAAGCAAACACTTGGCTTGATAATCAGTTTCCGGACTCTGCCCCAGGTAAATCAACAATAATTGATTGGTATGCAAAATTCAAGCGTGGTGAAATGAGCACGGAGGACGGTGGACGCAGTGGACACCCGAAAGAGCTGGTTACCGACGAAAACATCAAAAAAATCCACAAAATGATTTTGAATGACCGTAAAATGAAGTTGATCGAGATAGCAGAGGCCTTAAAGATATCAAAAGAACGTGTTGGTCATATCATTCATCAATATTTGGATATGCGGAAGCTCTGTGCAAAATGGGTACCGCGCGAGCTCACATTTGACCAAAAACAACAACGTGTTGATGATTCTGAGCGGTGTTTGCAGTTGTTAACTCGTAATACACCCGAGTTTTTCCGTCGATATGTGACAATGGATGAAACATGGCTCCATCACTACACTCCTGAATCCAATCGACAGTCGGCTGAGTGGACAGCGACCGGTGAACCGTCTCCGAAGCGTGGAAAGATTCAAAAGTCCGCTGGCAATGTAATGGCCTCTGTTTTTTGGGATATGCATGGAATAATTTTTATCGATTATCTTGAGAAGGGAAAACCCATCAACAGTGACTATTATATGGCGTTATTGGAGCGCTTGAAGGCTGAAATCGCGGCAAAACGGCCCCATATGAAGAAGAAAAAAGTGTTGTTCCACCAAGACAACGCACCGTGCCACAAGTCATTGAGAACGATGGCAAAAATTCATGAATTGGGCTTCGAATTGCTTCCCAACCCACCGTATTCTCCAGATCTGGCCCCCAGCGAATTTTCTTGTTCTCAGAGCTCAAAAGGATGCTCGCAGGGAAAAAATTTGGCTGCAATGAAGAGGTAATCGCCGTAACCGAGGCCTATTTTGAGGCAAAACCGAAGGAGTACTACCAAAATGGTATCAAAAAATTGGAAGGTCGTTATAATCGTTGTATCGCTCTTGAAGGGAACTATGTTGAATAATAAAAACGAATTTTGACAAAAAAATGTGTTTTTCTTTGTTAGACCGGGGACTTATCAGCCAACCTGTTATGTATTTTCAACTCTTCCAAAATTTAAATTTAAGCTTGGAGGTCAGGGTGGGGAATATCTATATTTGGTGGTCTCTGTGGAGTGAGGGAACTATTGGTGCAAGGGCTCTATAGGCTCAGAGCTCTGAGTGAGGAACTGTAGACCCAAAGGTCTTAGTTGGAGAACTGTGTACCCGAAGGTCTCAGCGAGGGGTCTACTTGCCCGAAGTTCTTATGTAGGTGGGAATTGTAGGCCCGAATATCTCAGTAGGGCAACTATAATCGCAATAGTATCAGCGGGGGAACTTCGATTACTTAGGTCTCAGTGACGAACTTTAGGGCAGAAGGTGACA
This sequence comes from Haematobia irritans, assembly GCF_050003625.1. Classification (NCBI taxonomy): domain Eukaryota; kingdom Metazoa; phylum Arthropoda; class Insecta; order Diptera; family Muscidae; genus Haematobia; species Haematobia irritans. The sequence continues at coordinate 33,625,728 of NC_134399.1, read as the reverse complement.
GTGAGAAGACGGTTGATACGAAGGGGGGATTTGTGTGTTCAGAGTCCTGTGTAAAGAACTGTAGGCCCAAAGATCTTAGTGGGGGGGCCCTTGACCCGAAGGTCCCAATGAGGAAACTCTATAACCCGCGGTCTAAAGGTTCAATTGTGTCAGGGGGGACTATTGGCCCGCAGTTCACAGTGAGGATACCGTTTGTACGTAGATCTCAGTGGGGGGAACTGTGTTCGCAGTGGTTGAACTGTGGACTCCGAGTTATGAGTTTTCAGCTTAAAAAGATCTACATCACGTTCTCTTCTCAATTCGAATTTTTGGTTTTTCCATAAAATACGATTAGTCGGAATTGGCTACATTTTCAAAAAAAAAAAAAAAAAACAAAAGTCTTCCATATTTGATGTTGAAGATTACAAAATGGTGTCATTTGACTCTTTGGGACAAAAAATAAGCCGTTCGTAGAGCTGACTTTTCAACTTTTTCAAAGTTTTAAACGGCGAATTTTGAATTTTTGAAGCGTTTCATTTTTCCATTTAGAAAAGTCGATTCTCAAATGAAATTTTTTCCTCTAAAAGACTCCGCACGCCAAATCTGTTGCGTGGTAATTACAGAGCCAGAAGTGAATTATGAGGGTCGCTTTACATGGGGGCTATATGCAATTATGAACTGATATATGGGCCAATTTTTGTGTGATTGGGGATCGGTTTATCTGGAGGCTATATATAACAATAGACCGATATGGAACCGTTTTGGCATGGTTGTTAGCGGCCATATCCTTGCACGATGCACCACATATCAACCGAATCGGATGAAATTTACTCCTCCAAGAGCCTCCGGAGATCAAATCTGGGGATCAGTTTTTATATGGGGACTAATTTTTTGTAAATGTCTATAATTTTTGTAAATGTCTACATCGCGTATCAACTTTACAATGAATCGGATGAAATTTGCTCCTCCAAGAGGCTCTGAAGGTCAAATCTGGGGATCGGTTTATATGGGAGCTATATATAATTATGGACCGATATGGAGCATGGTTGTTGAAGACAATATATTAACACCACGTACAAAATTTCACCCGAAACGGATGCATTTTGCTCCTCAAAGAGGCTCCGGAGGTCAAATTTGGGAATCGGTTTATATGGGATCTATATATAAATATGGACCGATATGGACAAAGTTTTGCATGGATGTTAGAGTTCATATATAAATACCACGTACCGGGTCGGTTGAAATTTGCTTCTCTAAGAGGCCCCGCAATCCAAATCTGGGATCGGTTTATATGGGGGGGTCCGATATGGCCCATTTGCAATACCATCCGACTTACGAGTACATCAATAGCAACTACTTGTGCCAAGTTTCAAGTCGGTAGCTTATTACGTACGGAAGTTATTGTGATTTCAATGGACGGACGTACGTGGTTAGATCGACTTAGAATTTCACCACAACCCAGTGGCTCAGAATTCTGGGTGGAGAACTCCAGGCCCAAAGGTCTTCGTAGAGGACGGATGGTCTCAGTAGGTGAACTTTAGATCCTATTGTTTCAGGGAGGTATCTGTAGACTCTGAGGTCTCAGTGATGAGCTATAAGCCCAAAAGCGACAATGCGAGGGCACGGTTGGCACAAAAGTCTCAATAAGGTAGCTATAAACCAGTGGGGAGACTATAGACACTGAGATCTCAATGAGAATCTAAAAGACAAAAGGTCACAGTGAGGCAAATCTTGGTCCGAAGGCATCAGTGGCGGGAATTGTGGCACGATGGTCTCAGTTGGGGAACTGTTGGTAAGAAAGTCTCAGTGGCAGATTTATCCTCAGAGACCTGAGTGAAAAACTGTTGGCTCAATAGTCTTGACATCGGGACTGTAGACCTGAAGGGCTTAGTGATGGAAATTAGACTCAAAGTCCAATTCGAAATTAGACCCGCCATTGATGCCTTATTCCGAAGGCATCAGTGGCAGGAATTGTGGCACGATGGTCTCAGTTGGGGAAATGTTGGTAAGAAAGTCTCAGTGGGAGATTTATCCTTAGAGACCTGAGTGAAAAACTGTTAGCTTAATAGTCTTGGCATCGGGACTGTAGACATGAAGGGCTTAGTGATGGAAATTAGACCCAAGGGAGCCACCGTGGTGCAATGGTTAGCATGCCCGCCTTGCATACACAAGGTCGTGGGTTCGATTCCTGCTACGACCGAACACCAAAAAGTTTTTCAGCGGTGGATTATCCCACCTCAGTAATGCTGGTGACATTTCTGAGGGTTTCAAAGCTTCTCTAAGTGGTTTCACTGCAATGTGGAACGCCGTTCGGACTCGGCTATAAAAAGGAGGTCCCTTGTCATTGAGCTTAACATGGAATCGGGCAGCACTCAGTGATAAGAGAGAAGTTCACCACTGTGGTATCACAATGGACTGAATAGTCTAAGTGAGTCTGATACATCGGGCTGCCACATAACCTAACCTAACCTAGACCCAAGGTCCAATTCGAAAGATACAAAAACCACCTGTCTTTTGTCAAAAAGTCCATTATTCGAAAATTCGACTTGCGTTTGTATCTCTATCCATAACCCACTCTATTAAATCCATACAAATATAGTAAATGTACGTTAGACAACCTATTCGAATAAACAGAGTTTCTAAGCGCTTGATTGCCTATATGTAGCAAATTTCCATGCATATGTTGAATGTATGCTGTTCTATATGAGCATGTGTATGTGATGAGCCTTTGGTGTGATGTTTCACTGTATTAGTGTTTAGATAATTCCCTTGTTTGTTTTTGTTGCCACTAAAGTTGAATGCAAATAGCTTGAGTGCCTGTAAATATTCAAGCTTAACTAACTCTTAGACACTTAAACACTTACACAACCATGGCACTTCTCAACACCCACATACAAAATGTACGAGATCATGTGTGCAATTCTAAAAATGTGGCTCTAATTTCACATCTACGTACACATATACATCTCACAGTCATGCCACTACTAAATACATTTAAATGTATTTGGGGTTTGTGGTGGAAATTTTAAAGAGGAACCTATGGATATATATATTGGGGAGTCGAAAAAATCTTTTCGTATTTCTACTAAACTTCAAAGCTGTGATAACTAATTCTCAAGGAAGTTCTCTATTGATGGAAACAAATTCTAGTCCGATTCTGCAGGAGGCGAACTGTAGACACCTGAGTCTCATTGGAGAACTTAAGGTATTGGGATCCGAAGTTTTAGGGAATAACTGTAGGCTCAACCATCATTTTTGGGGAACTGTAGACACGAAGGGATATGTATTGGACCAATGGTAAGGGGACTTTAATCCGGAGGTCTCACTGAGGGAACTAGAGGCTTGGTGCTCCCATTATAGACCTAAAAATTTCAGTGGGGGAACTGGAGGTCCTGAAATATCGGTGGGTGAACTATAGGTCGAAATGTCCCAATGAGAGAACTGTGGGGGAATTGTAGGCTCTGAGATCCGATGTTTGAGTGAAGAACTACAGGCTCAAAGACTATTTTTGGGGAACTGTGAACGGTCTGAAAGTCTCAGTAGGAGAACTATAATTCCGGAGATCTCACAAAGGGAACTGGATGCTTGATGGTCATAGTGGATCTCAGTGGGAGGACTTTAAGTCCGGAGATCTCACAGGAGGAACTGGAGGCCCGATGGTCACAGTGGATCATTATAGGCCTGAAACTTTCAGTTGGGGAACTGCAGGCGCTGAAATATCAGTGGGTGAACTGTAGGCCGAAAGGTCCCAATGAGCGAACTGTTGGGGCGAAGGCGTGAGTAGGGGAATTGTAGGCTCTTAGATATTAGTGAGGAACTATGGGCGTGGGGTAGTTGTAGGCTCAGAGGTCTGAGTTAAGAACTGTAGGCCCACGATGGGAAATAGTTGGTTCATTGAGGGAACTCTACGAACGATGGTTTCAGTTGGGGAACTGTAGCTCCAAAAGTCTGAGTGGGGACTATAAGCTCGAAGGTCTCAGTGAGGGAACTGCAAATTTGGAGGTCTCAGTAAGAGGTTCTGAGATATTTTTGGTACAAAGGAATTTTTGGTACAAAGGCCTCAGTGTATAACTGTAAACCCGAAATACACAGGACCGCTGGTCTCAGTAGGGATCTGTAGCACCAAAAGTCTCAGTTGTGAAATTGTAGCTCCGTATGTCTCAGTGGGGAACTGCAGGCCTAAAAGTCTCACTGGGGGGAACTGTAGGATCTGACATCTGGGTGAGGAACTGTATGCTTAAAGGTCTCAGTGAGGGTACTGTTGGTGCGAAGACCGAAGTGGAGGAATTTTGTGCTCAGCGGGCTAAGGGCCCAAAGATGAAAGCTCTGGGCATGTAGATCCAAAGAGCTTTGTGAGGGTACGGAATTCTAGGGCCAATGGTCTCAGTAGGGAAACTCTACCTAACTGTCTTAATGGTCTCGGTGGGTGAATTTTTGCCTCTGAGATCTGAGTGAAGTACTATAAGCCCGAAGGTCACAGTGAGGATACCTCAGTAGAAGACTTATTTGAATCATGTGCGAAGACTGTAGATCCGAAAGGCTCAGTGAGTAAACATAACTCTAGAACCAATGGTCTATGTAGGGGATCTCTTGTAACCTGTCTCAGTGGAGGAACTATAGATTCTAAGATCTGAGTGAGGACATATAGGTCCGAAGGTCATAATGTTTGTGCGAAGGCCTCAGTGGAAGAATTTTGTACTCAGGTGTCTGAGTGCAGAATTGTAGGCCCAAAGATTTAAGTGCGGAGACCGTAGATAAAAAGAACTCAGCTAGGGAAGAGAACTCTAGGTCTAGGTAGGGGAACTCTAGCTAACTGCCTCAGTGGTATCAGTGGGGGAACTGTAGTTTCTCAGTGAGGAACTATTGGACCGAAGGTCACAGTGAGAGTACTTTTAGCTCTCAGTTGATGAACTTTCGGTACAAAAGTCTCTGTGGGATTTATGCTTAGAGGTCTGAGTGAAGTACTGTTGGCCCTATAGCCTTAGCAGCGGGACTGTAGATCTGAAAGGCTTTATGAGAGAAATGTAGACTGACAGTGCAGAACTATAGGCCAAAAGTTTACACTAAGGGGAAATGTGGGCTCAGAGTTCTGAGTGAAGAACTGCTGGCCCAATGATCTTCGTGGAGGACGACAGGGCTCAGATGGCAAACTTTAGGTCCTATTGTCTCAGTGGGGATCTGTAGACTCTGAGGTTATAGTGATGAACTATAAGTCCGATCATGACAGTGAGAGTATAAGTCCGATGATGACAGTGGGTGAATTTTAGCCTCCGAGATCTGAGTGAAGAACTATAAGCCCAAAGGTCACAGTGAGGATACCTTAGTAGAAGACTTATTTGATTCATGTGCGAAGACTGTAGATCCGAAAGGCTCACTGAGTAAATGTAACTCTAGAACCAATGGTCTCTGTAAGGGATCTCTTGTAACCTGTCTCAGTGGAGGAACTATAGATTCCAAGATCTGAATGAGGACATATAGGTCCGAAGGTCATAATGTTTGTGCGAAGGCCTCAGTGGAAGAATTTTGTACTCATATGTCTGAGTGCAGAATTGTAGGCCCAAAGATTTAAGTGCGGAGACTGTAGATAAAAAGAGCTCAGTGAGGGAAGAGAACTCTAGGTCTAAGTAGGGGAACTCTAGCTAACTGCCTCAGTGCACGGATGAAAAAGACTGCTTTTCATATGTTTGGCTATAAACATTATATGTTCGGAACACACATTTTTAAACACAATATTTTTGAGTGCAAGCATATAATGTTCATAAACTAGCATAACATGTTTGGGACATATATGTTAATATGTTAGAACATATTATGTTTGGGACATAAAATGTTTGTAAATATAATATGCTTGGATGCAAACATATATTAATTTAGAAATAGCCTATAAACATGTATGTGTTTAGTAGCTTGGAGCGCTATTTAACAGTGAGCGATATTGAATTAAGTTGGTGGTTGTTGCTTGTTATTACAAAATTAACATTTTAGTTTTCCTTCGGCAATTGATCAGCTACTTCTTTGATCCTAACAAACTGTGTGGTCCGCTGTTCGAATCCCCGTCCGGCAAAAGGTAAAATTAAAATAAAATAAAAATCATAAAATTGAATAATTTCTTCTACAAGTTTGTATTACAGAAAAAGGTGCTAAGAACTACAAATCTCGTGGAAGTGAGAAAGATGTGGGGGAATATACAATTAGGCAGAAACAAAATTTTGAGCATTCAGGTCGAAATCCTATGTTGTTAGCACCTATATTACCTGTTTATTTTCATAATTCATTATGATTGTAAATATATAAATAAATAAATAAAATTTTGAGCACAATATTGTTTGGGAGAATTTTTTTTTAAGCATATAATATTTTTGGGTGCAAAATGCTTCCAAACATATTATATGTTCACATAATAACATATTGTTTTTTGGAAGACAACATTATTGAATTTGGATGCAAAAATACAAAATGTTTGGAACTTAGACTACCCAAACATATATTGTATAGACCAATATGCTTTCAAACATATTATATATTGGAAGAGATCAAACATATAAATGTTTGGGCAATACCCAAAAATGTATATGCTTGAAGCAAAATATGTTTGGGAGTATATGTTACAGAAGCGATTTTTTGTGAGCGTGTGGTATCAGTGGGGGAACTGTAGGTTCTCAGTGAGGAAATATTGGGCCGAAGGTCACAGTGAGGGTACTTTTAGCTCTCAGTTGAAGAACTTTCGGTACAAAAGTCTCTGTGGGAGATTTATGCTTGGAGGTCTGAGTGAAGTACTGTTGGCCCTATAGCCTTAGCAGCGGGACTGTAGACCTGAAAGGCTTTATGAGAGAAATGTAGACTGATACATCTCAGTGCAGAACTATAGGCAACAAGTTTACACTAAGGGGAAATGAGGGCTCAGAGTTCTGAGTGAAGAACGGCAGGCCCAATGATCTTCTTAGAGAACGAATGGTATCAGATGGCGAACTTTAGGTCCTATTGTCTCAGTGAGGGATCTGTAGACTCTGATGTTATAGTGATGAACTATAAGTCCGATGATGACAGTGAGAGTACTATGGGCACGAAGGTGAGAGAGCTATAAGCCTGATAGTCTCAGTGGGGAGACTGTAGACACTGAGATCTCAAAGAGCAACTATATACCAGAATGTCACAGTGAGGGAAATGTTGGTGCAAATGCCTCAGTGGGTGATAAGTGATCGGTGGGGAGAACTGTAGTCCCAAAGATCTTAAGGCATGAAGATTGCAAACAGGAAAGAGGTAGTAAGAACAATATTACCTATTTCGCTCGTCCTCCTATAATTCTACAAAAATTAGTCCAGGATTTGTGTTGATACCTTCTTCGTTTTTACCTATATTCTCTCAGATTCTTCTTGTCTAGTACCATGATTTTCCAGAGCTGTAGATTATTTTCTATTAAATTAAAGAATTTTTTTCAAAGTTTCCCCATGCTACCTTTATCTTTCGACCACAAAAAGGTTTGAGTTTCTCCCTTAGTTTTTCCTAGGGCATCTATATTAAAGATTCCGTTTCATAACTTTCTTGATTAGGGAGCAAAATTTTGATCTTTAATAGCGCTTAAGTCTCCTTTGCCATAATTGCGAATCCATCAATACACTGTACAATATATTTGGTCGAAAATAACTTTCAATAATATCTTCCTTAAATAGGCGAAAGGTACATCAATCCACTTCTTAACTACAGTTGATTGCTCAAATAATGTGCATTTGCGAAAATTTGCCTTAATTTCCGTATCCAATTTACTTCGTTCTTTCATTTTAATACATTTTCCAAGTCATTCAGTACCGTTGACAATTTATACGATTATTTTTCATTGCATTGTATTTTTTTAAAATTACTTAATTACAAAATTGCAATTGCCAGCAGTTGAAGAGAAAAAAAGGTGAAAACATTTCATTTTAAGACAATGCAAATTAAAAAACTCAACTGGAAAAGGAACAAATAATTTCAGTTTGATGCCCAATAAAGAATTGTATGCAATTTGTCATAAGCTCTTGATGGGTTGTGGTTCATGGCATTGATGGAACAGTGTTCTGAACACAAGGCTCAAACAAATTGGTTAGAAAGGTGCAAAAAGTTTGAATACTCCCTAAATCGTAATCTGTGGTACTACCGCCGTACTCTTCTTGAGTAATGCCGAGGTCATATTTTATTAGGGGCACATCGTTGCTTTGTAGGCACTATATAGACTTTGGATTTCCCACATCTATAACCTTTCACAAAGTTATTTCTTAATTTTCATTTTAAATTCTGCAAATTCAGACTCTCATACAATGGGCCTTCCTGTTATCCATTCCCTGGCCTAGTGTTAGTGATGGGTCATTTCACTCTTGGTACTTGCTTGTGCTGGGGCTCGGCAATACAAATAGGAACAGGGTTTCTGTGTACCTTGTGTAGGAGTATAGCCAAGTGCTCAACATCCAGTGTTTCCAGATGCTTCAACATCAGCATTTCGATTATATTGAAGGCCAGCTCCCTCGAGGTTTTCGCATTGTTGTCTACATTGGTAACTGCAGTGAAATTGAGGGAAAAGGTCTTACAATGCCCTAAGGAGGTATGGCAAAGCGGATCAGGCTTATCTAGCAGTTTTACCGCCAAGTTAGGCTTCAAGTGGGCAATTCGACAAGCGCATATAAAGCGAGCAAATGTCTCAGAGCTTCCTCACGGAATAATCAACATGAGAGGAGCAGTAGCTTACTGAAGTGCTGAAGCTTAGGAGACATTTAAATATTATTTCCGATAAACGTCCAATGTTCAGAAGTTACGATATTGGTCAATAGAAAGAGGTGTGGAAATCGTTTGGGCACAAACTTTCTCTCGGAAACCAAAACATTAAAGGAGTAGTAGATCACTGATCCCAGATCTTCTTCCCGGCTTCATCAACAAGACGGAAGTAGTAGCTTAAGCTTGTATATGCTTAGAAGTTCTCAATTTTCTTTCCGAATAACGTCCTATGCTCAAAGGATACGATATTGGAGGTTCGGTAAATAGAAAGTAGTGTAAACATCGCTCGTCCCCGAACTCTCTCTCGGACGCCAAAACATGATCAGTAGATCACTCCACTCGATGCAGTCTTTAAAGCCATCCCAATTTGTCTGATAACGACGATTCCCGAAACACTCTCCGTTGCTATAAAGGGTGATACGGTCAAAATTTGGTCAAGGGAAAACGCGTGTAAATCGGTGAAATCGTTTATTCAAAAAATCAAATTAAATTTCTTTTTCAAGTTCAATTAGTATAAAATTCAGGAAAAATATTCAGTTAGGCTTTCGCTTTTCCAAATCCGAATTGCCGGGCCTCACGCTTGACACCTGAAATCAGATTTTGTACAGCCACCTTGTCCACCTTCTTCGCCGCAGAAAGCCAGTTTGCCTTGAACTGCTCGTCCTTAGCAGTTTTTTTTTTGGTCTTCTTTAAGTTCCGCTTGACAATAGCCCTGTATTTCTAAATTGGGCGGAGCTCTGGCGTGTTGGGAGGGTTCTTGTCCTTGGGAACCACCTGCACGTTGTTGGCAAAATGCCAAATCCGGCCAAAACAGTACGGAACAACCGTGTTTCTTCAGAAAAGGCAGCAGACGTTTATTCAAACACTCTTTCGCGTAAATTTCTTGGTTGACAGTCCCAGAAGCTATGAAAATGCTGCTTTTCAAGCCACAGGTACAGATGACTTGCCAAACCAGATATTTCTTTGCGAACTTTGACAGTTTTATGTGCTTGAAAATATCTGCTACCTTTCCCCTTCCTTTTGCCGTATAAAACTCCTGTACCGGAAGCTGTTTGTAGTCGGCTTTGACGTAGGTTTCGTCGTCCATTACTACGCAGTCAAACTTCGTCAGCATCGTCGTGTACAGCCTCCGGGATCGCGCTTTGGCCGTCGTATTTTGTTTATCATCGCGATTTGGAGTCACTACCTTCTTGTAAGTCGATAGTCCGGCTCGTTTTTTGGCTCGATGCACGGTTGTAGACGATACACTCAGCTTATTTGCGGCATCTCGGAAAGAGAGGTTAGGGTTTCGCTTGAAACTACCGGCAACTCTCTTTGTCGCCTCAGCGGCTTCCGGTTTTCGATTTCCCCCCGATCCAGACTTCCTGGCTGTCGACAAACGTTCCCCAAACACTTTAATTACATTTTTAACGGTTGATTTGGGAACTTTTAGCGATTTTGCCAGCTTTGCGTGCGAGTAGCTCGGATTTTCGCGATGCGCGAGCAAAAGTTTGATACGCTGCTCTTCTTGCTTGGACGGTATTTTGACAACTGAAGAGTGAATTCCAATATCAAAATAGGAGCAACATTCTACACACACACCTTCAAAATGAGGGGTGTTCAGGTTTTTTAAATGCAAAATTGAAAGAAATACGTCAAGTTTATATTGACCAAATTTTGACCGTATCACCCTTTAATTCGGAGGATCGATAAAAAGAGAGATGGGGAATAGTTTAAACCCGAACTTTTTCTCCGAAGTATGAACATGAAAATAGCATTATATACCTTCATCGACTATCGGAGTTTCCTCTATAGCAGTACCAATTGCTTGCTGGTGATCCTATGCTCAGAAATTATGAAATTGAAAGCTAAGGTTAATAGAAAGAGTTGTGAGAAAACCTTGGCCCCAAACATTCTCTCGAACATAAGATATGCGGTAGCACACTGGTATGCCGATCAGTGTAGACTCCAAAACCGTCTCAAATTTTGAAGCAACGGAGAGTGTCTCGGGAATCGATTGTCCGAGAACATTCTGTCGAAAGCATAAAGTTGGAAGCGATCATCGGCCGTTCCAATTTTCCTTTTTAAAAAGTCCGATGTTCAAAGGCTAGGTACTCGGTCGATAGTGAGAGTTATGGGTAGGTCGATAGTGAGCGTTGTGGTAATCGCTTGTCCTAGAACATTCTCTCGGAACCACAAGCATAAGAGGAGGAAGTAGGGAGCCACCGTGGTGCAATGGTCAGCATACCCGCCTTGCATACACAAGGTCGTGGGTTCGATTTCTGCTACGACCCAACACCAAAAAGTTTTTCAGCGGTGGATTATCCCACCTCTGTAATGCTGGTGACATTTCTCAGGGTTTCAAAACTTCTCTAAGTGGTTTCACTAGAATGTGGAACGCCGTTCGGACTCGGCTATTAAAAGGAGGTCCCTTATCAATGAGCTTAACATGGAATCGGGAAGCACTCAGTGATAAGAAAGAAGTTCACCACTGTGGTATCACAATGGAGTGAATAGTCTAAGTGAGCCTGATACATCGGGCTGCCACATAACCTAACCTAAGAGGAGGTTTCGGTTACTAAAGTTGCGATCGGTCCAAATTTATTCGGATATTCAGAGGTTATTGAATTGGAAGATCGGTCAATAAAGAGGGTTATGGGTATCGCTTGTCCCCGAAATATTTTTAGAAACATGCACATGAAAAGAGCAGTAGTTAGATAACTGAAGCGGCGATCGGTGTATGTGCTCTTTTGATCGGTGTATGTGCTCTTTTGATCGGAGCTATGCCAATTTTCTTTTCGATTAACGTCCGTTCTTCTTTATCAAATCAAAAGATTGGACAACAGGATGTTTTGGTACTCGAATGTTCCCGAACTGTCACTGAAGCGGCAACCACTGTAAGCTCAAAATCTGTACCAATTTTTTTTCTGATGAATGTTCGATGTTCAGAGGCTATGAACTCGGAAGGTCGCTCGATAGAGATGGTTGTGAAAATCGCTTGTCCTAGAACAATCTCTCGGAAGCATGAAGATGAGAGGAGTGGTGGCTTATTGATGTGGCGATCGGTCCGATAACTGTTCGATGTTCAGAAGTTATGAAATCATGAGAACATTAGAAAAACAGCAGGTATCTAAAGCGGTGATAGGTGTATGCTCTGTTTGGGTTTGAAGACAAAAAAAACATATTTTATCAACTTTCCAAATCACTGTTCACCCTGAACTGTACCGATATCGTCCCTTTTAAACTGGGTTGTTGTGTTGATGAAAACTTTTGCCTGGATGGTAATTTGCCTCCAATGCATTGACCATGACTACCGTAAAGACTGTGGCTGCCTGCAATTGCAACGTAATCGTAATTAAATAATGAAGCCATTGTTTATGGTTAAATAATAAAAATTCAAGTGAAAATAATGAATTTGTTGGTGATTTTTGAGAAGAGAGTGAGGACGGGAATGAACAAAATGGAAAGAGTTCCCATTTCAATGAACCAAACATTTTACGAATTTCCATTCATCCAACCATGCATCCCATCATGGATGGCAAACAACAATTTCCCTTAAAACCAGAGCATTACGAACATGCCTTAAAACCTTAAAATCCAGTGAGGTGGTGAGGCAGACAGGAATTTCCTTAATTTGTTAACAAGCAAATTACAGAGTATAATCAAATATAATTTGCTGCCATAAAACAATGAATTGGTTGATTACGTGTAATAATGGATAAATGCTGATGCTGATTCAACTTGCCCGAGTGTATTTACATATATTTACTTTTGGTATACGGGGCAAATGAGATTGGTTGAAATGAAAGAAAAACAAAGAAAATGTATAGACAATGGTAGGGATATATATATATATATCGATCAAAATGGATTGAGATTCAAACATTTTAGTTTAGCGTTTGAAATTTTGTTAGGTTTTGGGTTTGAGAAGAGATTTATTAAAGGAAAGCCAATTTTAATTATTTATCGGTTTATATAGAGGAGCGTATATATAAAATAATAGAAAAGTCTCTCAAAATTTTATTTCCATAGAAAATTTTATTTCTATAGAAAATTTTTTTTAAATTTTATTTTCTCAAAATTTTATTTCAATAGAAAATTTTCTCAAAATTTTATTTCTAAAGAAAAATATCTCAAGATTTTATTTGTATAGAAAATATTCTCAAAATTTTATTTCTACAGAAAATTTTATTTTTTTTTTTTCTATAGAACATTTTCTCAAAATTTTATTTCTATAAAAATTTTTCTCAAAATTTTATTTCTATAAAAAATTTTCTCAAAATGTAATTTCTATAGATTTTTTTTTAAATTTTCTCAAAATTTTATTTCTATAGAAAAGTCTCTCAAAATTTTATATTTAGAATATTTTATCAAAGTTTTATTTCTATAGAAAAGTCTCTCAAAATTTTATTTCTGTAGAAAATTTTCTCAAAATTTTATTTCTATAGAAAAGTCTCTCAAAATTTTACTTCTATAGTAAATTTTGTTAAATTTTTTTTCTATAGAAAACTTTCTCGAAATTTTATTTCTATAGAAAATTTTCTCAAAAATTTTTTTTAATAGAAAATTTTCTCAAAATTTTATTTCTAAAGAAAAAATATCTCAAAATTTTATTTGTATAGAAAATATTTTCAAAATTTTATTTCTACAGAAAATTTTATTAATTTTTTTTGTTTGTTGTTGATATTGTTGACCTTTTTATTTTAATTTTTATGATTTTTTATCTCATAATCTCGGCTATAGGTCTATAAATTAAACTTGAAATTGTTGGTTTCTTGTTTTTTTATTTTCCGATATTTCGGTTGACTTCGTCAGAACCGTTTTCAAGGCTACAAATTACAAAATTGTACAAAAATTAATTACAAAATTCACAAAATAAAATGAAACTATCTATTGTACTTTACATTATCTCCGCTGTCTTGTTACTTCGCTGTTTGTTTTTCTACTGGTGATTACTTTCTCTTGTGTTTTTGTATCGTATGCCGATATATTCTCGCGCAGTTCTCAATATCTTTCTTATAATTTATTCTCTCGTTAATTGGAGTGTTAATGATGTGTAACATCTCCAGAGTAAATCTTCGTCTGTAGTTGTTTTCCTTGCTTAGGATTTCTACGTCGTTTAAGTTAGGTTTGTGACCAGTCAAAGTACAGTGGGCCGCAAGTGCTGTTTTTTTGTTCCATTGGCTTGTCTGTTGTTTTTAAATCCGATTTATGTGAAGACAATCTTGTTTTTAATGTTGTCATTGTCGTACCAATATATGTCTCTTGGCATAAGTTGGATTTGTCACCGTTGCGTTTTATCTTATTGTGTGTTGGTCTTCATTCTTAATTTTTGTTTTGGTTTTACTAAATAATCCGTTTCTGTATTAGTAGTTTTTAACGAGAGTTGGTATTTTTCTTTATTGTATATATTAGACTTGCACAGTCTCTCGGAGAAGTTTGGTATATACGTCACTGGTTTGTATAATTTTGAATCCTTATCATAAGCCAAGTTTTGTTTGTTAAGCTGGTTGGCTTTTACTTTCGATAAAAGTTGAAATATCGTTCGCTCTGGGAAATTGTTGTCTTGGAGAATTCGTTCAATTTTATCTTCATTTTCAGAATGAAATTCTGGATCACTATTATTAAATATCCTTCGTATGAAATTTGTCGCGGTATTGATTATTATACGTTTATTGTGCTTAGAGTAAAAATTAAGCAGTCGCCCCGAAGCCGTTGGGTTTTGGTACCAATTTAGTCTCAGTTGGTTTCCTTGTCTATGTATTATTACGTCAAGATATGGTAGTTTATTGTCCTGTTCTAATTCCTTCGTGAATTGAATTTGTCTATTATATGAGTTTAAGGCCTTTAATGTTTCGTCGACTTCTGATGCCTTTATGATTGCGAAGATGTCATCAACGTATTTAGTTAAAATCGGTGGTTTTGTGATATTTTTAAATACGTCATCTAAAAGTTCCTCCATAATAATGTCTGCTACAATTATAAAGCGGGGTAACCCATGGGCATACCTTTTAACTGCTCATAAATCTTGTCCTCGACTTTAAAATATCTGGTGTCTTTAATGCAAAATGTAATTAAATCTATAAATAAATCCTTCGTCATGTTTGTATACTGCTTAATTGTGGTAATCACCAGTAGAAAAACAGACAGCGAAGTAACAAGACAGCGGAGAAAATGTAAAGTACAATAGATAGTTTCATTTTATTTTGTGAATTTTGTAATTAATTTTTGTACAATTTTGTAATTTGTAGCCTTGAAAACGGTTCTGACGAAGTCAACCGAAATATCGGAAAATAAAAAAACAAGAAACCAACAATTTCAAGTTTAATTTATAGACCTATAGCTAAGATTATGAGATAAAAAATCATATATATTTTTTTTCTATAGAAAATTTTCTCAAAATTTTATTTCTATAAAAATTTTTCTCAAAATTTTATTCTATAAAAACTTTTCTCAAAATGTAATTTCTATAGATTTTGTTTTAAATTTTCTCAAAATTTTATTTCTATAGAAAAGTCTCTCAAAATTTTATTTCTATAGAATATTTTATCAAAAATTTATTTCTATAGAAAAGTCTTTCAAAATTTTATTTCTATAGAAAATTTTCTCAAAATTGTATTTCTATAGAAAATTTTAGTTCTATAGAAAAGTCTCTCAAAATTTTATTTCTGTAGAAAATTTTGTCAATTTCTTTTTTTCTGTAGAAAAGTCTCTCAAAATTGTATTTTTGTAGAAAATTTTGTCAAAATTTTATTTCTATAGAAAATTTTCTCAGAATTATATTTCTATAGAAAAATTTGTCAACATTTCATTTCTGTAAAAAATTGAAGTACTTCTTAGTTGGAGAGGAATACATTGCAAAATCAACCAAACACCATGATTGGAACGCAAAAGCATGATCAACTTATATTCGAAATACGGCAGGGTCCACATCATATGGGGCGGGACATGCCGGAATAAGAGGACGTGGGACGACAAAGTTACTGTACAGCCTATCCTATGGTGTAGGGTATACTAGTATTCTGATCGCACAAAAGCATTAACAAGGTTATCTTACGAACGCTTGATTTACCACCTTGTTGTACAGCAATGGAGAGAGCACCACAAGAAATATAAGATCCACAATAAAGCCGGTTGTAAAATCCCAACACTAATTCCAGCAGATAATGCGCAGATGAACATGCAATAAGGTGATTAGCGAAACAAGCCTCAATCTCTCAGATCAATAAAATTGTGTCAAAAAAATATTTCACTACGCTACATAATACACTGATATAAATGCGTTTCATGAAATAACACCCTCTCATAGAAAAAAACTTATCTATATTTTTAAATGAATCAATTAAAAAAATTAATTGAAAATCATTTATTTGTTAATCAAATATTTTTTATTCCCAACTAAAACTGTGATTGATACTATCATTTTCGTGATTGAAGACATTTCAATTAAAAATTAATTGGATCAATTAATTTTCTGGTTGAATCAGAAAGATTGTTTTTGTTTGTGGGGACTTTTTTTCTGTGTAAATAAATTCATTGAATTGTTGTTTTTTCTACCGTAGACCGCTAGTGGTCAGGGTACAATAACTTTGATCTGCCAAAAAATGTGCCTACCAGAAATATTGATTTTAGACCCCATAAAATGTATAGCGATCGACTCAGAATCGCCTCCTGATTCTGAGTCGATCGGTAGCCCTTGGTTTCCGTCCGTCTGTCCATGTATTTGTTGTCCGCAGGATTCCGGTCGCAATTATTAACCGAATTTGATGAAATTTGGTATATAGCGTTTTTTTTTTTTTTTACACAAGTTTTGTACTTGAATTGTATTTGGAAAAAATCAGATCATATTTAGATATAGCTTCCATATATATGTATCGCCCGATTTCGATAAAGTAATCTAATATTCCACCCTTTAAGTGTGCAAAATTTCATCGAAATCGGTTCAGATTTAGATACAGCTCCCATATATCTGTGGCTTGGTCCTAAAAAGGGCCAATGTCAAAATATTCAGTTTTGAGATAATTGAACTTGAATGTTTTAACAAAAACTATTTTAACTACAGCAGCCACTGTTTCATTCCATACGTAGCATATAGAAGATGATTTTTCTTCCCATCGATTGGTAGATGGTTAGGTTAAATGTCCACAGTTGACGTTTATAAAATGGCCAAAGTAGACATTGGCCCTTTTAGCATTAAGTTTTATAGATGAGTTCATAATGACATTGGCCAGCTTTACGCTTATTTAACACCTTCTGGGTAAAATTTAAGATTAACTGCTTTTTTAATTATGAAAGAGAGCAAAAAAAATCTACTACAATGATTAATTCAAAACAGC
This sequence comes from Haematobia irritans, assembly GCF_050003625.1. Taxonomy (NCBI): domain Eukaryota; kingdom Metazoa; phylum Arthropoda; class Insecta; order Diptera; family Muscidae; genus Haematobia; species Haematobia irritans. Next base: position 33,608,689 of record NC_134399.1, on the reverse strand, counting down.
AAAATATTAACATTGACCCTTTTAGCACCAAGCCACAGATATATGTATTGCCCGATTTTTCCCAAATTTGGTCATAAGTCCCTTATTTATCAATTGATCTTACTCGAAGTTGACACAATGTAATCTTCTACAGTACTTCCTATGAAGAAAAAAAATCATTGAAATCGGTCCAGATTTAGCTATAGCTCCCATATATATGCATCGCTCGATATTTCCTAATTTGGCCATAAACCCGTTATTTATCTACCGATCTTACTAAAAGTTGGCGTACTCTAATCTTCTATAGTACTAACTATGTGTGCAAAAAATCATGGAAATCGGTTCAGATTTAAATATAGCTCCCATGTATATGTATCGCCCGATTTTTGAAAATTTGGTCTTAATAGCCTTATTTATTAACCTTTCTAAATTAATAGCCTTATTTATTAGTCTTACTAAATTTAGCACACAGTAACCCTCTGTGGTATCATCAAAATCGGTTCAAATTTAGATATAGCTCCCATATATATGTATCGCCCGATTTTCAAAAATTTGCCCTAATACCCCCATTTTTGTACCAAAATAGCCTTATTTATTACCCGATCTTACTAAAATTTAGCACAAGATTTGATTGATTGCTGAACCTTCTAGTTCATCAATCAAACCCGGCAAATATGATCAAAATCGGTTCAGATTTAAATGTAGTTCCCACATATATGTATTACACAATTTTGAAAAATTTGCCCCTAATAGCCATATTTTTGACAATAGAGGCCTCATTTATTATCAGAACTTACTCAAATTTAGCACAAGATAACCTTCTGTGGTATTAACCAAACTTGCCAAATAGTATCCAAATTGCTTCAGATTTAGATATAGCTCCCATATATATGCTTTGCTCGATTTTGCCATTGTTGGCCGATTGCACAAATTTGGATTTATTAACCAAACTAATTGAGCGTTTTTATACCCTCCACCATAGGATGGGGTATATTAGTTTTGTCATTCCGTTTGTAACACATTGAAATATTGCTCTAAGACCCCATAAAGTATATATATTCTGGGTCGTGGTGAAATTCTGAGTCGATCTGAGCATGTCCGTCCGTCCGTCCGTCTGTTGAAATCACGCTAACTTCCGAACGAAACAAGCTATCGACTTGAAACTTGGCACAAGTAGTTGTTATTGATGTAGGTCGGATAGTATTGCAAATGGGCCATATCGGTCCACTTTTACGTATAGCCCCCATATAAACGGACCCCCAAATTTGGCTTGCAGATCTTCTAAGAGGAGCACGTTTCATCCGATCCGGCTGAAATTTGGTACATGGTGTTATTATATGGCCTCTAACAACCACGCAAAAATCGGTCCATAATTATATATAGCCCCCATATAAACCGACCCCCTGATTTGGCTTGCGGAGCGTCTAAGAGAAGCAAATTTTATCCGATCCGGCTGAAATTTAGTACATGGTGTAAGCATATGGTCTCTAACAACTATGCATAAATTGGTCCACATCGGTCCATAATTATATATATTCCCCATATAAACCGATCCCCCGATTTGGCTTGCGGAGCCTCGAAGAGAAGAAAATTTCATCCGATCCGGCTGGAATTTGGCACATAGTGTGAGTATATGGTCTCTAATCACCATGCAAAAAATGGTCCATATCGGTCCATAATTATATATAGCCCCCATATAAACCGATCACCATATTTGATCCGGAGCCTCTTGGATGACCAAAATTCATTTGATTCAGTTGAAATTTGGTACGTTGTGTTAATATATGGCCTCAAACACCCATGCAAAAATTGCTCGAAATCGGTTCATAATTATATGTAGCGCCCATATAAACCGATCCCCAGATTTGACCTCCGGAGCCCCGATTCGGTTGAAATTTGGTTTGTTATGTAAGTATATGTTATCCAACAACCATGCAGGAATTGGTTCATATCAGTCCATAATTATATATAGCCTCATATAAACCGATCCCCAGATTTGACCTCCGGTGCCTTTTGGAGAAGCAAACTGCATCCGATCTGGTTGAAATTTGGTACGTGGTGGTACTATATGATATTTACCAGTCATGCCAAAAGTGGTCCATATCAGTTCATAATCATATATAGCCGATATATATAAACCGCCGAGATTTGGTTTTGGAGCCGAGTCAGTTGAAATTTCATCCGAGTCATTTGAAATTTGGTACATTGTGCTAGTATATGACCGTTAACAACTATGCCTAATTATGTTAGGTCCATATCGGTCTATAGTTATATATAGCCCTCAGATAAATCGATCCCCAATCACAAAAAATTTTTCCATATCAAGTTCATAATTGTATATAGCCCCCATATAAGCGACCCCCATATTTCAATTCTGGCTCTCTACCACGTATGGACTAACTCACAATTTAGAAATCGTTGTTAAGCAGTTTTAAAATACCACAACCCAAGTAATTCGATTGTGGATGACAGACAGTCTTTCGTAGAAGTTTCTACGCAATCCATGGTGGAGGGTACATAAGATTCGGCCTGGCCGAACTTACGGCCGTATATACGTGCTCTTTTTTGTTATGATGGAAGCAATATTAGTGGCATACAAACACCGTAGGTTCAGAATCAACTATAGCTCCTAATATCAGACATTTCTGTTCAGGTTGTGATAAAACTCACATAACTATGTTCCTTGTTCCTTAATGTTCTTACATAAGGAAATGCGGTTTATCTCCCAAACCTATACCACTCATACTCCACAAACAATGGTTATTTATTCAATAGGGGTGGTTTAGGGTATGATATAGTCGGTCCCGTCCGACTTTCTACTATACTCACTTGTTAATGGACTCAATATTACTTGTATACTAACTCTGTAGATGCAAAATCAACTATAGCTACAACTATATATAATATCAGAAATTTCCGCTCAGATTGTGTCAAAACTCCTATAAAAATGTACCCCTTACGGCCATTTTCTTGTAGCTCCGTTAGACTTTAACTGCCAGTTAACAGAAAGTAAATTGCAAATATCTTCTCTCCGGTTAACTTTAATTGAAAAATTTTCAGCAGTTAAGTTTCTAACTGGCATATGGAATATATATGCAAGATGACAGATATGTAGATAAAGTTCGTTAGCTAACGTAGCACTAACGGAGCTTCATGAAAATGGGGGTTAATGTTCTTAAATATGGAAATACGGTTTATCTCTCAAACCTATGTTACCCCACAAATGGTTATGTTTACTAATTCAGTAGGCGTGGTTTAGGGTATGATAAAGTCGGCCCCGCCCGACTTTCTACTTTACTTACTTGTTCTATATGAAAAAGTATACCACTGTTTAAGACACTTTTTTTGCGAGTGACACAATGGACTGAATAGTTTAAGTGAGCCTGATACATCGGGCTGCCACATAACCTAACCTAACCTAACCTTGTGCCACTTTGGGGATATCCTCAAGGGTAATACCGGTGGATGGTGCTGGACAGACAGATGGTTGGTTAGTCTTTCGAAATAACACAACATATTGGAAAACTTAGTACGATCGTACTTCATTGTTTTAGACACAATTTCTAATTTGATCCGCAAAAATATAAATGATTTTTACACACTAACACCCATGACAAAATAGTTTATATGTTAGACATATGATATAGTATAGGGTTTCTTATTGCCCATACAAAAATACGTTTTTGTATTTTTCCCACTGAACTGACTCCATTGCCTTCTGGTGTTTTTTTTTACGGCATTCTTGTTTTGCTTTTTTTTAGAAATGCTACTGCCACTCTTGCCTATATTGGATTTGATATACCAATTTGCCAATTTTCCCCTAAACAGCAAACCACAAGTTAGTTTTCACACACATACACAAGCTCACACTTACTACCACTTGCAAATTCATAAATACCCAATCGTATCCATATACCCACTCTTGTATGAGCTCATACTCCCTATTCAAATGTGAAGTAGTTTTTCCAGCATCCAAGTACTTCTACATTCTCTTACTTGAGCTTCAAATGCCTGTACACAACTACAGAGAAGTCAAGTTCTAACTATGCAAGCAAAACAAGCAACTAACAGGTCCTCAATCATCAGTCAGTAACTACTTTCTAAATGCCTTATAATGCCTTATACACATAAACATGGAGAATGGTACTATCAAATTTAACTACATTTGCATTCGTAGTAGACAGACATATAATGGGTGATTCTTTTGAGGTTAGGATTTTCATGCATTAGTATTTGACAGATCACGTGGGATTTCAGACATGGTGTCAAAGAGAAAGATGCTCAGTATGCTTTGACATTTCATCATGAATAGACTTACTAACGAGCAACGCTTGCAAATCATTGAATTTTATTACCAAAATCAGTGTTCAGTTCGAAATGTGTTTCGCGCTTTACGTCCGATTTATGGTCTACATAATCGACCAAGTGAGCAAACAATTAATGCGATTGTGACCAAGTTTCGCACTCAGTTTACTTTATTGGACATTAAACCAACCACACGAATGCGTACAGTGCGTACAGAAGAGAATATTGCGTCTGTTTCTGAGAGTGTTGCTGAAGACCGTGAAATGTCGATTCGTCGCCGTTCGCAGCAATTGGGTTTGTGTTATTCGACCACATGGAAGATTTTACGCAAAGATCTTGGTGTAAAACCGTATAAAATACAGCTCGTGCAAGAACTGAAGCCGAACGATCTGCCACAACGTCGAATTTTCAGTGAATGGGCCCTAGAAAAGTTGGCAGAAAATCCGCTTTTTTATCGACAAATTTTGTTCAGCGATGAGGCTCATTTCTGGTTGAATGGCTACGTAAATAAGCAAAATTGCCGCATTTGGAGTGAAGAGCAACCAAAAGCCGTTCAAGAACTGCCCATGCATCCCGAAAAATGCACTGTTTGGTGTGGTTTGTACGCTGGTGGAATCATTGGACCGTATTTTTTCAAAGATGCTGTTGGACGCAACGTTACGGTGAATGGCGATCGCTATCGTTCGATGCTAACAAACTTTTTGTTGCCAAAAATGGAAGAACTGAACTTGGTTGACATGTGGTTTCAACAAGATGGCGCTACATGCCACACAGCTCGCGATTCTATGGCCATTTTGAGGGAAAACTTCGGAGAACAATTCATCTCAAGAAATGGACCGGTAAGTTGGCCACCAAGATCATGCGATTTGACGCCTTTAGACAATTTTTTGTGGGGCTACGTCAAGTCTAAAGTTTACAGAAATAAGCCAGCAACTATTCCAGCTTTGGAAGACAACATTTCCGAAGAAATTCGGGCTATTCCGGCCGAAATGCTCGAAAAAGTTGCCCAAAATTGGACTTTCCGAAAGGACCACCTAAGACGCAGCCGCGGTCAACATTTAAATGAAATTATCTTCAAAAAGTAAATGTCATGGACCAATCTAACGTTTCAAATAAAGAACCGATGAGATTTTGCAAATTTTAGGCGTTTTTTTTTTTTTTTTAAAAGTTATCAAGCTCTTAACAAATCACCCTTTACAAATGCACACATACACATATAGAAATAAACTCTTCACTTATATTCGAAAGCAAATTTTCTAATATTAAAAACAGCCAAGCTAACTCAATTCAGTGGAATAGCCAACTTATTCAACCACAAGAGAACAGAATGAAGGGCAATGGGGATTCCATAGATATCGCTAGGGATGCCAATCAAAAAAATATTGGGGAAGTACAAATATTACGACTCATTAAAAAGCCAGTAATAATCACATGATAATCTTTAAAGCGCCTAATTATATGCAGCATTTTTTTAACAAAATAATTCGTGATACCCCATCAGTGTTACCGTTGAAAGTTGAAAGTCAGGCGGGGCCGACTGTATCATACCCTAAACCACCCCTACTGAATTAGTAAAGATAAGCATTTGTATAATTGAACTAGGTTTGGGAGATGAAGCGTACTTCCATATTTATACAATTTAATGGGCACATGTCTATGGGAGCTCTATCTCAATATGAACAGAAATGTCAGATATTGGTAGATTTAGATGCCACTAATATTTAGTATGCCACTAATATTAGGTTAGGTTAGGTTATGTGGCAGCCCGATGTATCCGGCTCACTTAGACTATTCAATCCTTTGTGATACCACAGTGGTGAACTTCTCTCTTATCACTGAGTGCTGCCCGATTCCATGTTAAGCTCAATGACAAGGGACCTCCTTTTTATAGCCGTGTCCGAACGGCGTTCCACATTGCAGTGAAACCACTTAGAGCAGCTTTGAAACCCTAAGAAATGTCAACAGCATTACTGAGGTGGGATAATCCACCGCTGAAAATTTTTTTGGTGTTCGGTCGTAGCAGGAATCGAAACCACGACCTTGTGTATGCAAGGCGGGCATGCTAACCACCACGGTGGCTCCCGCCACTAATATTAATTTCATTATTAATTTGGAAAAAAGAATTCGCTCAATTAATGTGGTTTATGTAGCCAAATTTGTAAAAACCGGGCAATATATTTATGTAAGAGCTACATGTATGTCTCAATACGATCGTCTAATACATAAAAATGTTAAATTTGAATAACATTGGTCAATAAACAAGTATATACGGCCGTAGGTTCGACCAAACCGAATCGTATGTACCCTCCACCATGGATTGCGTAGAAACGGTCATCCACAATTAAATTACTTTGGTTGCGGCCGATGGCAATTCATCTTAAAACTTCTTAACAACATTTTCTACATTGTAGGTTAGTCCATGCGGGATATATAGCAGACAAAAGAAAGGTCGATTAAAAACGTACATATAACATGCATATATTATGTTCTTCACCGGTATATATAGGGAAGAAATAATTACGAATCGATATGAGCTTTTGTGCTGTAATTATAGAGCCAGAACTGAAATATGGGGGTCGCTTTATATGGGGGCTATATACAATTATGAACACGAGTCTACCAAAAATGACAGATTGGTAGAATTCTTGATATTTTGGAAGATTTTGCAAAATATTTCTCTCATAAATTTTCTATAGAAATGAAATTTTGACAAAATTTTCTATGGCAATAAAATTTTGGTACATTATTTTTGCTCGAGTGGCAATCGTGATTTTTCTCGAGTGGCAATCGTAATTTTTCTGTGATTAGGGATCGGTACGGACCAATTTTGGCTTGGTTGTTATCGGCCATATACTAGCGCAATGTACCAAATTTCAACCGGATCGGATGAATTTTGCTCCTTCAAGAGGCTCCGGAGGACACATCTGGGGATCGGTTTATATGGGGGCTATATATAATTATGTACCGATGTGGACCAATTTTGCATGGTTTTTAGAGACCATATACTAACACCACGTACCAAATTTCAGCCAGATCGGATGAAATATGCTTCTCTTAGATGCTCCGGAACCCAAATCTGAGGGTCCGTTTATATGGGGGCTATATATAATTATGGACCGATGTGGATCAATTTTGCATGGTTGTTAGAGACCATATACTAACACCACGTACCAAATTTCAACCAGAACGGATGAAATTTGCTTCTCTTTTAGGCTCCGCAAGCCAAATCTGGGGATCGGTTTATATGGGGGCTATATATAATTATGGACCGATGTGGACCGATTTTTGCATGGTTGTTAGAGACCATATACCAACACCATATACCAAATTTCAGCCAGATCGGATGAAATATGCTTCTGTTAGAGGCTCCACAAGCCAAATCTGAGGGTCCCTTTATATGGGGGCTATACGTAAAAGTGGACCGATATGGCTCATTTTCAATACCATCCGACCTACATCGATGACAACTACTTTTGCCAAGATTCAAGTCGATAGCTTGTTTCGTTCGGAAGTTAGCGTGATTTCAACAGACGGACGGACGGACGGACATGCTTAGATCGACTCAGAATTTCACCACGACCCAGAATATATATACTTTATGGGGTCTTAGAGCAATATTTCGATGTGTTACAAACGGAATGACAAAGTTAATATACCCCCATCCTATGATGGAGGGTATAATGAGGCCTCTATTGTCAAAAATAAAGTTATTAGTGCAAATATTTCAGAATCGGCCGATACATACAAATGGGAGCTATAACTAAATCTGAACCGACTTTCATGATTTTTTTGCAGTGCTATAGAAAATTAGAGTAGGCCAACTTTGAGTAAGATCGGTTGATAAAAAGGGTTTTATGGCCAAATGTGGTAAAATCGGGCGAAACATATACATGGGAGCTATACCTAAATCGCAACCGATTTCGATCAAATTTTGCACACTTAAAGGGTAGTAAATTAGATTACGTTGTACCAAATTTGATGATCACTTTGTAAAAAAGCGTCATGTGACCCCATTTGTCCATATCTGGCGATACATATATATGGGAGCTATATCTAAATTTGATCCGATTCAAATTCAATTGCGTTCGTCCTTGTGACCAAAAAACGCCATGTTCCAAATTTCATTAAAATCGGTTTATAATTGCGACCGGAATCTTGTCTTGTATCCCACCTCAGTAATGCTGGTGACATTTCTGAGGGTTTTAAAAGCTTCTCTAAGTGGTTTCACTGCAATGTGGAACGCCGTTCGGACTCGGCTATAATAATGAGATCCCTTGTCATTGAGCATAACATGGAATCGGGCAGCACTCAGTGATAAGAGAGAAGTTCACCAATGTGGTATCACATTGGACTGAATAGTCTAAGTGAGCCTGATACATGGGGCTGCCACCTAACCTAACGTAACCTAACCTAACCTAACCTAACCTACTCAAAGCAATGACTAAATCTCTTTAGTACAGTGCAATCTCTCAGACTTCGGCCCAACAAAAAGAGAACACCTCCAAAAAATGGGCAATTTACACAAGATCATGGTTACCGGTATACGAAAATCGAAAATATTTTTTTTTTTTTTGACTCAACGACTTTTGGGAAAAAAATCGACTTGTAATATTTTTGAATATCGAATCAAATTGACTTTTGAAGTTGACTAACCGACTAATCGACTTTTAATGTGAATACTCAAGGGTTTCTGTATACGATATATTTAAAAGGGATTCATAATTATGAACATAAAAAAACGATTTTTGTCTTCATTCAATTCATTTTTAATTGAAATTTCTCCAATTACAGAAATAAAAGTACCAATGAATCAATTTTGGTGATGTTTTGTTTTTCTGTGAGTGTGCAACATTTTCCATGTATGACAAATTTCGAAAGTGTCGAAACTGTCGACTTTTCCAAATGTTAAAAAGGTGAATTTTGTTGGTTTTTATTACAATCCCTAGTAGAAATTTTATCTCTATAAATTGTTTGCAAAATTTTTTTTCTATAAAAAATTTTGAGAATGTTTTTTCACATTTTTATTTTTGTATAACATTTTTGGAAAAATCTATTTCCGCGAAAATTTAGTCAAACTTTTATTTCTATAAAAAAATTCAACTTTCGTTGTGTCAAAATTTTATTTCTATAGGAAATTTTGTCATAATTTTATTTCTATAGGAAATTTTGTCATAATTTTATGTCTATAGAAAATTTTGCCAAAATTTTATTGCTATAGAAAATTTTGATCAAATTTTATTTCTATAGAAAATTTTGTCAAAATTTTATTTTTATAGAAAATTTTGTCAAAATTTTATTTCTGTAGAAAATTTTGTCCAAAAGTTTTGTTCCATAGAAAATTTTGTTAAAATTTTATTTCTATAGAAAATAATGGCCATATTTTATTTCTATAGAAAATTTTGTCAACATTTTATTTCTGTAGAAAATTGTGTCAAAATTTTATTTCTAAAGAAAATTTTGTCAAAATTTTATTTCTGTCCGAAATTTTGTCAAAATTTTTGTTATAGAAAATGTTGTCAAAATTTTATTTCTGTACGAAATTTTGTCAAATTTTATTTTTATAGAAATTTTTGTCAAAATTTTATTTTTATAGAAAATTTTGTCAAAATTTTTGTTCCATAGAAAATTTTGTCAAAATTTTATTTCTATAGAAAATTTTGTCAAAATGTGATTTCTATAGAAAATTTTGTCAATTTTTGTTCCATAGAAAATTTTGTCAAAATTTTATTTCTATAGAAAATTTTGTCAAAATGTGATTTCTATAGAAAATTTTGTCAAAATTTTTGTTCTATAGAAAATTTTTTCATTATTATATTTCTACAGAAAATTTTGTCAAAATTTTTGTTCTAAAAAAATTTTGTCTATATTTTATTTCTGTAAAAAAATTGTCAAAATTTTAATGAGTTTTTGTTTTTTATTGTTGGTTTGTACTTCAATCATATTTATTGTTTTGATCTCAGCTTTAAAACCACTTCGTTGTCTAAACTACAAGAGTAGCTTAATCAACAGAGGAAAAGAATGTTTGTCAAATTTATTTGAGCAAAGCCGTAAAGACTGCAAGATGGTTGGATGGACGCACGTTTCGGAATTACCACATTCCTCATCAGCATCCTCTACTTGCAGCAAAACTATCAACCAATTACCAGAATAAATTCGGTAGTTCACTAAACCAAAGTGAACCACACTAGAACCTTCCGAAAAAAGGTTTATGATAATTGGCTTCTGCCTAAATAAATCTTTGTACAAACATCTCTCTTTTCCTTTGTCACTGTCAAATCATCGATTTGAGTGCAGTTTTATTTCTATAAAATATTTTAACAAATTAATTTCTGTAGAAAACTTTGCTAAAATGTGACTTGTATAGAAAATGTCGTCCAAATCTTATCCCTCCAGAAGATGTTGCGAAAATTTTGTCAAAATTTTATTTCTATAGAAAATTTTGTCAAAATTTTATTTCTATAGAACATTTTATGAAAAATTTTATTTCTATAGAAAATTTTGTCAAAATTTTTTTTTGTATAGAAAATTTTGTCAGAATTTTATTTCTATAGAAAATTTTGTCAACATTTTATTTCTATAGAAAATTTTATCAAAATTTTATTGCTATCGAAAATTTTGTCAACATTTTATTTCTATAAAAAATTCTGTCAACATTTTATTTTTATAGAAAATTTTGTCAAAATTTTATTTCTATACAAAATTTTGTCAAAATTTTATTTCTATACAAAATTTTGTCAAAATTTTTTCCATAGAAAATTTTGTCAGAATTTTATTTCTATAGAAGATTTTTTTCAGAATTTTATTTCTATAGAAAATTTTATCAAAAATTTTATTTCTATAGAAAATTTTGTCAACATTTTTGTTCTATAGAAAATTTTGTCAAAATTTTATTTTTATAGAAAATTTTGTCAATATTTTATTTCTATAGAAAATTTTGTCAAAATGTTATTTCTGTTCAATTTTTTGTCAAAATTTTATTTCTATACAAAATTTTATCAAAATTTTATTGCTATCGAAAATTTTGTCAACATTTTATTTCTATAGAAAATTTTGCCAAAATTTTATTTTTATAGAAAATTTTATCAAAATTTTATTTCTTTAGAAAATTTTGTTAAAATTTTATTTCTATAGAAAATTTTATCAAAATTTTATTTCTATAGAAAATTTTGTCAAAGTTTTATTTCTATAAAAAATTTTGTCAAAATTTTATTTCTATAGAAATTTTGTCAATATTTTATTTTAATTGAAAATTTTGTCAATATGTTATTTCTATAAAAAATGTTATCAAAATTTTATTTCTATGGAAAATTTTGTCATAATTTTATTTCTATAGAAAATTTTGTCAAGATTTTATTTCTATAGAAAATGTTGTCAAAATTTTATTTCTATGGAAAATTTTATTTCTATAGAAAATTTTGTCAAAATTTTATTTTAATTGAAAATTTTGTCAATATGTTATTTCTATAAAAAATGTTATCAAAATTTTATTTCTATAGAAAATTTTATCAAAATTTTATTTTTCTAGAAAATTTTGTCAAAAATTTATTTCTATACAAAATTTAGTCAAAATTTTATTTCTATACAAAATTTTGTCAAAATTTTATTTCTGTAGAATATTTTGTCAAAATTTTATTTTTATTGAAAATTTTGTCAAAATTTTAGTTCTATAGAAAATTTTGTCAAAATTTTATGTCTATACAAAATTTTATTTCAATAGAAAATTTTGTCAAAATTTTATTTCTATAGAAAATTTTATCAAAAATTATATTTCTATAGAAAATTTTGTCAACATTTTTGTTTTATAGAAAATTTTGTCAAAATTTTATTTTTATAGAAAATTTTGTCAATATTTTATTTCTATAGAAAATTTTCTCGAAATTCTATTTCTATACAAAATTTTGTCAATATTTTATTTCTATACAATATTTTGTCAAAGTTGTATTTCAATAGAAAATTTTATCAAAATTTTATTTTTAGAGAAAATTTTGTCAAAATTTTATTTCTATAGAAAATTTTGTCAAAATTTTATTTCTATAAAACATTTTGTCAAAATTTTATTTCTATAGAAATTGTGTCAAAATTTTATTAGAATTGAAAATTTTGTCAAAATGTTATTTCTATAAAAAATTTTATCAAAATTTTATTTCTATGGAATATTTAAAAAAAAAAAATCATTTCTATAGAATAAATTTGCTGAAATGTAATTTCTATAGAAAATTTTGTCAAAACTTTATTTCTATACAAAATTTTGTCAACATTTTATTTCTATACAAAATTTTGTCAACATTTTTTCTATAGAAAATTTTGTCAGAATTTTATTTCTATAGAAAATTTGATCAAAATTTTATTTTTATAGAAAATTTTGTCAAAATTTTATTTTTGTACAAAATTTTGTTAAAATTTTATTTTTATACAAAACTTTGTCAAAATTTTATTTCTATAGAAAATTTTGTCAAGATTTTATTTCTATAGAAAATGTTGTCAAAATTTTATTTCTATGGAAAATTTTATTTCTATAGAAATTTTTGTCAAAATTTTATTTTAATTGAAAATTTTGTCAATATGTTATTTCTATAAAAAATTTTATCAAAATTTAATTTTCTAGAAAATTTTGTCAAAAATTTATTTCTATACAAAATTTAGTCAAAATTTTATTTCTATACAAAATTTTGTCAAAATTTTATTTCTATACAAAATTTTGTCAAAATTTTTGTTCTGTAGAAAATTTTGTCAACATTTTATTTCTGTAGAATATTTTGTCAAAATTTTATTTTTATTGAAAATTTTGTCAAAATTTTATTTCTATTGAAAATTTTGTCAAAATTTTTGTCCTATAGAAAATTTTGTCAAAATTTTATGTCTATACAAAATTTTATTTCAATAGAAAATTTTGTCAAAATTTTATTTCTATAGAAAATTTTATCAAAAATTATATTTCTATAGAAAATTTTGTCAACATTTTTGTTCTATAAAAAATTTTGTCAAAATTTTATTGTTATAGAAAATTTTGCCAATATTTTATTTCTATAGAAAATTTTCTCGATATTCTATTTCTATACAAAATTTTGTCAAAATATTATTTCTATACAATATTTTGTCAAAATTTTATTTCAATAGAAAATTTTATCAAAATTTTATTTTTAGAGAAAATTTTGTTAAAATTTTATTTCTATAGAAAATTTTGTCAAAATTTTATTTCTATAAAACATTTTGTCAAAATTTTATTTCTATAGAAATTGTGTCAAAATTTTATTATAATTGAAAATTTTGTCAAAATGTTATTTCTATAAAAAAATTTATCAAAATTTTATTTCTATGGAATATTAAAAAAAAATCATTTCTATAGAATAAATTTGCTGAAATGTAATTTCTATAGAAAATTTTGTCAAAATTTTATTTCTATACAAAATTTTGTCAACATTTTATTTCTATACAAAATTTTGTCAACATTTTTTCTATAGAAAATTTTGTCAGAATTTTATTTCTATAGAAAATTTTGCCAAAATTTTATTTCTATGGAAAATTGGATCAAAATTTTATTTTTGTAGAAAATTTTGTCAAAATTTTATTTCTGTACAAAATTTTGTTAAAATTTTATTTTTATACAAAACTTTGTCAAAATTTTATTTCTATAGAAAATTTTGTCAAAATTTTATTTCTATAAAAAATTTTGTCAAAATTTTATTTCTATAGAAATTGTGTCACAATTTTATTATAATTGAAAATTTTGTCAAAATGTTATTTCTATAACAAGTAAGGAAAGTCCAAATTCGGGCGGGGCCGACTATATTATACCCTGCACCACTTTGTAGATCTAAATTTTCGATACCATATCACATCCGTCAAATGTGTTGGGTGATATATATAAAGGTTTGTCCCAAATACATACATTTAAATATCACTCGATCTGGAAGAATTTGATAGACTTCTACAAAATCTATAGACTCAAAATTTAAGTCGGCTAATGCACTAGGGTGGAACACAATGTTAGTAAAAAAATATGGGAAACGTTTAAATCTGAAGCAATTTTAAGGAAACTTCGAAAATGTTTATTTATGATTTATCGCTCGATATATATGTATTAGAAGTTTAGGAAAATTAGAGTCATTTTTACAACTTTTCGACTAAGCAGTGGCGATTTTACAAGGAAAATGTTGGTATTTTGACCATTTTTGTCGAAATCAGAAAAACATATATATGGGAGCTATATCTAAATCTGAACCGATTTGGCACACATGACTACATTACTAATTGTACTCCTAGTGCAAAATTTCAACCAAATTGGGCCAAAACTCTGGCTTCTGGGGCCATAAAAGTCTATATCGGGCGAAACATATATATGGCAGCTATATCTAAATCTGAACCGATTTCAATCAAATTTGGCACACATGACTATATTACTAATTGTACTCCTATTGCAAAATTTAAACCAAATTGGGCTAAAACTCTGGCTTCTGGGGCCATATAAGTCCATATCGGGCGAAACATATATATGGCAGCTATATCTAAATCTGAACCGATTTCAATCAAATTTAGCACACTTGACTATACGACTAAGTGTTATGTTTGTACAAAATTTCAAGCAAATCGGTATAAAACTCTGGCTGCTGGGTCCATATTAGTGCATATCGGGCGAAAGATATATATGGGAGCTATATCTAAATCTGCACCGATTTCTTCCAAAATCAATAGGGTTCTATTCTGACCCAAATTAGGAACATGTGCCAAATTTGAAGACAATTGGACTTAAATTGCGACCTAGACTTTGATAACAAAAATGTGTTCACAGACAGACGGACGGACGGACGGACGGACAGACGGACAGACGTACAGACGGACATGGTTATATCGACTCAGGGACCCACCCTGAGCATTATTGCCAAAGACACCATGTGTCTATCTCGTCTCCTTCTGGGTGTTACAAACATATGCACTAACTTATAATACCCTGTTCCACAGTGTGGCGCAGGGTATAAAAAATGTTATCAAAATGTTAAAAAAAATCATTTCTATAGAATAAATTTGCTGAAATGTAATTTCTGTAGAAAATTTTGT
Source organism: Haematobia irritans (assembly GCF_050003625.1). Taxonomy (NCBI): domain Eukaryota; kingdom Metazoa; phylum Arthropoda; class Insecta; order Diptera; family Muscidae; genus Haematobia; species Haematobia irritans. Next base: position 33,593,350 of record NC_134399.1, on the reverse strand, counting down.
CAAAATCTTATTTCTGCAGAAGATGTTGCCAAAATTTTATTTCAATAGAAAAATTTGCGAAAATTGGTTATTTTTGCAAAATTATATTTCTCTGAAAAATTTTTGCAAAATTCTATTTATTTTACATTGTCAAAATCGTATTTCAATAGAAAGAAATTTGTATAATTCTATTTCAATAGAAAGTTTTGTCCAACTTTTAAATGTATATACAAGTTTTGTAAATTGTATTTATATAGCAAATTTTTGCAAAACTTTAACTTTATAAAAACTTTTATTTCTAAAAAAATGTTGCGAATATTTTGTTCGTCAGAAATTCTGCAATATTTTATTTCTATAGAAATTTTTGGCAAATTAAAAAAAAAATGCGAAAATTTTATTTCTATGCGTCTCGTTCGCAATTTCTAAGAATTTCCTGAAACAAAATATTCATCGTTCAAATCTCTAACCAATTCCTCCTGTCCCCTATGTTTAATGTAGTCTTGTATACCATAAGTGTGGGTTACTGTTTTAGTTGGCGCCATTATGCCTCGAGCAAATTGTGTATTTGGAAAATTTCGATGTCGATGTCTAAGTGAGTACTTTCAGTTTAATCCAGGGATCCGGAGCGGAGCGTGGAGCGGAGCGGAGCAAGCCCTTTTTTTGCCGGAGCGGGAGCGGAGCGGGAGCGGTATTTTTAAAATCCGGAGCGGAGCGGGAGCGGAGCGGTTTCCAAATGAAAAACCGCTCCGCTCCGAATAAAATATTACTTGAATGAAATGTGTAACTTTGAAATTCCACTGTGTAGGTAATTTCAAATTTAGCTAGTACTTAGCGTAGTGTGAGTAAACGTTTAAAATGTGCGATATGTATTTTTGTACGTACGTACATTGGGGAAAACACAACGTATTTTTTAGTAATTGTTTTCAAAAACGGCAAATGTCAAAATATATATCTAGTATGTGTTGTAAAAGTAACAACAGTACTTTCGATCAATTTCATCCCGTATTACTACAAAGATGTTTGTAATGAACGTCAAATAAATGCAATTAAACGATCTTATTTATATTTAATTTTTTAGTTTTCTACACTGAAAAAAATATTGTCGTGAAGTCAAAGATTCCATGTCCTTAGAATAAGAATGCAAATTTTGCTTAACATGGAAGACGCATTTCTCTAAAATAAAGTTTTTGTTCTTGTCCAGAAGGCAATAAACTTTTGAATGAAGTTGTAATGTCCTTATAATTAAGCGATTTTACTTAAAAATGTGTATCATAACACGAAAGATACAATTTTTGAGGTAAGGTCAACGTGACTATAATAATTAAGAAAAATTCTTTAAAAATAATAAAATTGTCTTTAAATTTGTTTCCTTTTTGCATCTTGCCTACAAAGCAAAAAATCGTTAAAAAATAAGACATGTTTTTCAACACTTTATTTTAAAGACGCTTTTTACTTGAAACATAGCATAATTTCTACTGGAAGTCGAGTCTTAATATGGAACAAAAAATAACTCGTTAACTCGTTTTTAAAGGATTTTGATAACAACTGACGAAAAAATCTAAAAAAATTAAAAATTAACATTTGCTTCCTAGAAGCAAGTACATAACCCCCAAATTTAAAAGAGAATTACGTCTTTAAAGTATCCTTACTTGTATTCTCCGCTTCTTTGGCTCGGAATTAATACCCAAACTGTTAAAGTAAAGACAAAATCTTTGGAACCGGGCATGCTTTTTTTCATTCACATTTGCTTTACTATTGTACTATATCCTAGCATTCTCTTATTTCTGATATTAGTTCTCGAAAATTTAATTAAAATTATGGATAGTTTCAATTTTGGTTGAAAAATGTGCGCATATACATTTATTATACAATAAAGGGGAAAAAGCGAAATTAGGTAACACTAGATCTGAGTAAGAATATTCGTAGGTATACCACGGACTGATGTCGATGGAGGTTGTTGCAAACATAAACATACACACACACATTACAAATATAACAAAACCTCTTCTCTACGTCTGTTGCAAAACAAAAAAAAAACTTTCGGAGAGTAGTTACTTCTACTCTGTGTATAGACTTTCAATTCCAATCAGCGTTGCCGTTTTGGTCCGATCGGACCAAAATTGGTCCAAAAGATTTCTAATTTTTAAATTTGGTCCGATGGTCAGACCAAACAGAATTTGGTCCATTTTGGTCCATTTTCATAAATTTGGTTTCTATCACATATTAAATAGTAGATGGTGCACCGCAAAGAATATTGTCGGGAGGCCAAATATTTCACATGCTTAAAATACGAATACGAATTTTGCTTAGAATAGAAGACGTATTTCTCTGAAAAAAAGTTTTTCCTTGTCTAAAAGTCTCTAAACTTTTCAATGAAGTCTGTTTGTCCTTATAGCTAAGTGATTCGACATAAAAATGTGTATCCTAACATGAATGCAAATTTCGTTTTAATGAAGTCAAAATGGATTTAATATTTCTGAAAAAATCTTCAAAATTAATAAAATATTTCAACACATTGTTTTAAAGTCATTATACCCTAAACCACATAGTGGTTAGGGTATAAAAAGTTTGATCTGCCAAAAAATGTGCCTACAAGAAATATTGATTTTAGACCCCATAAAATATATACCGATCGACTCAGAATCACCTCCTGAGTCGATCTAGCGCTTGGCGTCCGTCTGTCCATCCGTCCGTCTGTCCATGTATTTGTTGTTCACAGGATTTCGGTCGCAATTATTAACCGATTTTGATGAAATTTGGTACAGGGAGTTTTTTTGGGCACAAGGACGAACGTTATTGAATTTGGAAGAAATCGGATCAAATTTAGATATAGCTCCCATATATATGTATTGCCCGATTTCGACAAATGGGGTCACGTTGCACTTTTTTTACTAACCGATCGTCGTCAAATTTAGCACAAAATAATCTTCTGTATCACCCTTTAAGTCTGAAAATTTCATCGAAATCGGTTCAGATTTAGATATAGGTCCCATATATATGTATCGCCCGATTTTGTCAAATTAGGTCATAAAACCCTTATTTATCAACCGATCTTACTCAAAGTTGGCGAAATTTAATCTTCTATAGCACTAACTATATGTGCAAAAAATCATCGAAATCGGTTCAGATTTAGCTATAGCTCCCATATATATACCGCCCGATTTTTCTAAATAAAATAAAACTCAATTGAACAAATAATAATACAATGTTTGTACTATAATTTTCTCGAAGAGGAGCGGAGCGTGGAGCGGAGCGGAGCGATTTTTTTTTTCTCGGAGCGGAGCGAGGAGCGGAGCGGTTTTTTTTTCTCCGGAGCGGGAGCGGAGCGGAGCGAAAAAAATGGACCGCTCCGGATCCCTGGTTTAATCATTGAGTATTTGTCGCCTACAATGAAGATGTGATATTAGTTCATTTGGATTAGATTTTGGAATCAGATATATGAGTCGTTTGAAGAAGGAAGGAACGAAATTAAGAAATCGCATAGAAGTGGCCATCTTACGTCAATTGTTTAATAATTTTGTTCCATCAGTTAGTATAATTTAAAATTAACTTAAAAATTAAAATAGAGTTTTTGTTATTATATAAATTACATTTACTTTTTATGGTTTTCTTTATCAAAAATCGTGCTACTTTTGAAAAAAATTGTTCCACCTTCCATAGTGAGTGACACTTTTTGTCCCACTTTATAGAACTTCTCAACGATATCAATTGTGAATAGCCAGACGCTCTTGGAGCTTGGTTGGAAAAACAACTCAATTTTTATATCAATAGAAACGAAAACTATTATGAGAGAGATATGATGGACAAATATAGGCAAGAATTTTTGCGTCCTCGATTTAAAATTTTGAATATTAAAGTGTCTACAAAATAATTTAAACTGCCACTTAGACAAGGCGGGTAACATTTAATTTGAATCTCAATTATTTACCAAAATCATATACTCATTGTATTATTTACACACAAAAAAATTCTAATTCAATCACGAAATTAATAGATCCACAAAATTTTTTAATTGAAATGTCTTCAATCACAGTAATGATAGTATCAATTGAAAAATTAATTGAGGTCAATTAAAAAATTAATTAATCCAATTAAAAAAATAATTGACTATTAACTATTAATTTTTGCGATTGGTTTTTGTTTCAATTAAAAAAATTGTTGAATCATTTACATTTTTAATTGAATGTTTTTTAAAACTCAATTAAGACTTTAATTACAAAAATTTTCGTGAATTTTTTTTCTGTGTTCAATAAAAAAATCATGTATCTAAATTCATCTTTTCCCCATAGATTAACTGTCAATGTCGATTTATATTTTTTTTTAATAATTGATACTATTAATTTTTGGGTTTCTTTTCAATTAAAAACTTTGTTGAATACTTTAAATTTTTAATTGAATGTTTAATTACAAAAATTTTAGTAACATTTTTTTTTTCAATAAAAAAAATCATGTATCTAAATTCATTTATCTTTTCCCCATAGATTAACTGTCAATGTCGATTTATATTTTTATTGATGTCTTCATTTACAATTGAAGGTCATTGATTGATAGCTTGAGGACATCCTACCAAACGATTACACCAAGCCATGTTTCCATGCCATTTAAGAAATTAAAAAGCACATACCACATGACTCCCAAATATTTTCCGATATTGTCTATAGAAAATAATTTTATGTGAAATATATATAGAAGTAGTGACATTGTGCTTAATGTAATTTTATTTAGTTAAGTGTTTTTCTTTCTGCAGAAGATAGTCTACGGATTTCGGTACACTGGAAAAAAGCTAGCCCGATTCGAAAGATTTTGTCTTTACACTAATGACTTCGGTATTGGTTCCGAGCCAAAGAAGCGGCGAATTGAAATAGGTATACTTGTAAAGCAGAATTCTCTCTTAAATTTAAGTTTTGCGTACTTGATTCTAGGCTACAAATTTTAATTTATTCGTTATTTTATCTAGTCTTTTTATTCATGTTCTATTGGAGCCCTTTACAAACGTGTTAACGACAACTTACATTTTCAATTTCAGACTCGATTTCAAGTAGATATTATGCCTTTTTTGCTTTGTTGTCAAGATACCAAAATACAAAAAAATTAAAGACAATCTCATTAGTTTTGAAGAATTTTTCACAATTATTAATGACAAGTTGACCTTAGCCAAACTAAGTTATCTTTTATTTTAAGGCATCCATTTTTAAGTCGAATCACTTAATTATAAGAACAAAACGACTTTCTAGAAAAGTATATCATCTTTTGGACAAGAAAGAAAATTTTATATCAGAGAAATGCGTCTTATATGTTCAGCAAAAAACGAATTTGTATTTTAAGGGTATGAATACTTTGGCCTCATGACAATATTTTTTTTTCAATGTAGTTGTATGGGAAGTCATCAAGTACCAAGAAGCTACGCCCAATTAAACTATTTAAGAACAACAAGTATATACGGCGGTAAGTTCGGCCAGGCCGAATCTTATGTACCCTCCACCATGGATTGCGTAGAAACTTCTACGAAAGACTGTAATCCACAATCGAATTACTTGGGTTGTGGTAATACCTACCGATGGCAAGATATCTTAAAACTTCTTAACATCGTTTTCTAAATTGTGAGTTAGCCCATACTTGGTACACTGAAAAAAATATTGTCGTGAGGTCAAAGATTTCATGTCTTTAAAATACGAATACAAATTTTGCTTAGCATAGAATACGCATTCCTCTAAAATAACGTTATTTTCCTTGTCCAAAAGTCGATAAACTTTTCTATGAAGTCGTATTGTCCTTAAAATTAAGTGATTTGACTTAAAAATGGGTATCTTAACATGAAAGAAAAAAATTTTGGGCTAAGGTCAACTTGACTTTAATAATTCAGAAAAATTCTTTAAATTTAATGGAATTGTCTTTAAATTTGTTGTCTTTTTGCATCTTGACTACAAAGCAAAAAATCGTTCAAATATAGGACATGTTTTTCAAAACTTTATTTTAAAGCTGTTTTTTACTTCAAACCAGGGATCCGGAGCGGTCCATTTTTTTCGCTCCGCTCCGCTCCCGCTCCGGAGAAAAGAAAATCGCTCCGCTCCTCTTCGAGAAAATTATAGTACACACATTGTATTATTTGTTCAATTGAGTTTTATTTTACGAAAACAAAAAAAATTACTTCAATAGTTGTATTATAAAAGAAAAACAAAACAAGTATATACGGCCGTAAGTTCGGCCAGGCCGAATCTTATGTACCCTCCACCATGGATTGCGTAGGAACTTCTACTAAAGGCTGTCATCCACAATCGAATTACTTGGGTTGCGATAACACTTGCCGATGGCAAGGAATCGTAAAACTTTTTAACACTGTTTTCTAAATTGTAAGTTAGCCCATACGGGGTATATATTAAACAAAAAAGGCGATTAAATACGTATATAATCTAGTTTGACAAAATTTTCTATAGAAATAAAATTTTGACAAAATTTTCTATAGAAATGAAACCTTGACAAAATTTTCTATAGAAATAAAATTTTGACAAAATTTTCTATAGAAATAAAAATTTGACAAAATTTTCTATAGAAATAAAAACTTGACAAAATTTTCTATAGAAATAAAATGTTGACAAAATTTTCTATAGCAATACATTTTTGACAAAAATTTCTATAAAAATAAAATGTTGACAAAATTTTGTATAGAAATGAAATTTTGACAAAATTTTGTATAGAAATAAAATGTTGACAAAATTTTCTACAGAAATAAATTTTTTACAAAATTTTCTATAGAAATAAAATTTTGACAAACATTTCTATAGAAATAAACTTTTGACAAAACTTTCTATAGAAATGAAATTTTAACAAAACTTTCTATAGTAATAAAATTTGACAAAATTTTCTATGGAAATAAAGTTTTGGTAGATTACAAAATTTTCTATAGAAATAAAATTTTGACAAAATTTTCTATGGAAATAAAATTTTGACAAACATTTGTATAGAAATAAACTTTTGACAAAACTTTCTATAGAAATGAAATTTTGACAAAACTTTCTATAGTAATAAAATTTGACAAATTTAATAAAGTTTTGGTAGATTATTTTTGGCGATATGGACCAATTTTTGTGTAATAAGTCATCGGCTATATATAACTAAAGACCGATATGGACCAATTTTTACATGGCTGTTAGAGGCCATATATTGACAAAATGTACCAAATTTCAACCGTATCGGATGACTTTTGCTCCTCCAAGAGGTTCCGGACGTCAAATCTGGGGACGGTTTATATGGGAACTATATATAATTATGGACCGATATGGACCAATTTTTGCATGGTTGTTAGAGACCATATACTAACACCATGTACCAAATTTCAACTGGATCGGATGAATTTTGCTCTTCCAAGAGGCTCCGGAGGTCAAATCTGGGGATCGGTTTATATGGGGGCTATATATAATTATGGACCGATATGGACCAATTTTTGCATGGTTATTAGAGGCCGTAAACTAACATCAGGTACCAAATTTCAACCGGATCGGATGAATTTTGCCCCTCCAAGAGGCTCCGGAGGTCAAATCTGGGGATCGGTTTATATGGGGGCTATATATAATTATGGACCGATATGGACCAATTTTTGCATGGTTGTTGAAAACCGTATACTAAGACCACGTACTAAATTTCAACCGGATCGGAAGAATTTTGTTCCTCCAAGAGGCTCCGGTGGTCAAATCTGGGGATCGGTTTATATGGGAGCTATATATAATAATGGACCGATATGGACCAATTTTTGCATGGTTGTTAGAGGCCGTATACTAACATTAGGTACCAAATTTCAACCGGATCCGATGAATTTTGCCTCTCCAAAAGTCTCCGGAGGTCAAATCTGGGGATCGGTTTATATGGGGGCTATATATAATTATGGACCGATATGGACCAATTTTTGCATGGTTGTTAGAGACCATATACTAACATCAGGTACCAAATTTCAATCGGATCGGATGAATTTTGCCCCTCCAAGAGGCTCCGGAGGTCAAATCTGGGGATCGGTTTATATGGGGGCTATATATAATTATGGACCGATATGGACCAATTTTTGCATGGTTGTTAGAGACCGTATACTAAGACCACGTACCAAATTTCAACCGGATCGAATGAATTTTGCTGCTCCGGGAGGCTCCCCAAGCCAAATTTGGGGATCGGTTTATATGGGGGCTATACGTAAACGTTGTCCGATATGGCCCATTTTCAATACCATCCGACCTACATTAATAACAACTACTTGCGCCAAGTTTCAAGTCGATAGCTTGTTTCGTTCGGAAGTTAGCGTGATTTCCACAGACGGACGGACAGCCGGACAGACGGACAGACGGACAGACGGACAGACGGACGGACGGACAGACGGACAGACGGACGGACGGACGGACATGCTTAGATCGACTCAGAATTTCACCACCACCCAGAATATATATACTTTATGGGGTCTTAGAGCAATATTTCGATGTGTTACAAACGGAATGACAAAGTTAATATACCCCCATCCTATGGTGGAGGGTATAAAAAAAGCAAAAAAGTATTTCTTGCTATACATAACAAATAGTAGTAAAAATTAATTATTTAGATTTTGTGTTTAGATTAATTAAAAGTATGTTTCCGTTAGGCGGCAGCGTAAGTGATTATATATATGTTTAAGAGCAGAAAAATTCCGCTCTACACTCACTTGTGTAGCTGGAACACCTAGAACTACACATGCCAGCTCGTACAGAGGGTGTGCTCGACGTTCATCCCAAAATTGCAGAACACTGCTCCGTGCCGAAATGCGAGCTTGATAAAAAAAGTAATTTAGTTTATTTATCTTTAATGTCATCATCATCTAAATTTGATCCGATTTCTTCCAAATTCAATAGCGTTCGTCCTTGTGCCCAAAAAACTCCCTGTACCAAATTTCATCAAAATCGGTTAATAATTGCGACCGGAATCCTGTGAACAACAAATACATGGACAGACGGACGGACGGACACCAAGCGCTAGATCGACTCAGGAGGTGATTCTGAGTCGATCGGTATATATTTTATGGGGTCTAAAATCAATATTTCTGGTAGGCACATTTTTTGGCAGATCAAACTTATTATACCCTAACCACTATGTGGTTTATGGTATAATGACTTTAAAACAATGTGTTTTATTAATTCTGAAGATTTTTTCAGAAATATTAAATCCGTTTTGACTTCATTAAAACGAAACTTTCATTCTTGTTAGGATACACATTTTTATGTCGAATCACTTAGCTATAAGGACAAACAGACTTCATTGAAAAGTTTAGGGACTTTTAGACAAGGAAAAAACTTTATTTCAGAGAAATACGTCTTCTATTCTAAGCAAAATTCGTATTTGTATTTTAAGCATGTGAAATATTTGGCCTCCCGACAATATTCTTTGCGGTGCACCATCTACTATTTAATATGTGATAGAAACCAAATTTATGAAAATGGACCAAAATGGACCAAATTCTGTTTGGTCTGACCATCGGACCAAATTTAAAAATTAGAAATCTTTTGGACCAATTTTGGTCCGATCGGACCAAAACGGCAACGCTGATTGGAATTGAACACAGAGTAGAAGTAACTACACTCCGAAATTTTTTTTTTTGTTTTGCAACAGACTAGAGAAGAGGTTTTGTTATATTTGTAATGTGTGTGTGTATGTTTTTGTTTGCAACAACCTCCTTCGAAATCAGTCCGTGGTATACCTACGAATATTCTTACTCAGATCTACTGTTTTTCGCTTTTTTCTCCTTTATTGTAAAAATACATTTTCGAACAGCGTTTTTAAGAAATGTTCGTTCTCAAAAAAAGTAGATAACATGCAATAATACAAATCAAGTCATTAGTTTTCAATGTGAGAAAAAATTAAAATAAATGTATATGCTCACATTTTTCAACCAAAATTTAAACTATCCATAATTTTAATTAAATTTTCGAGAACTAATATCAGAAATAAGAGAATGCTAGGATATAGTACAATAGTAAAGCAAATATGAATGTCCTTACACTGAAAAAAAAGCATGCCCGGTTCCAAAGATTTTGTCTTTACTTTAACAGTTTGGGTATTAATTCCGAGCCAAATAAGCGGAGAATACAAGTAAGGATATTTTAAAAACGCAATTCTCTTTTAAATTTGGGGGTTATGTACTTGCTTCTAGGAAGCAAATGTTAATTTTTCATTTTTTTAGATTTTTTCGCCAGTTGTTATCAAAATCCTTTAAAAACGAGTTAACGACAATGTTATTTTCCATATTAAGACTTGACTTCCAGTAGAAATTATGCTATGTTTCAAGTAAAAAGCGTCTTTAAAATAAAGTGTTGAAAAACAAGTCTTATTTTTTCACGATTTTTTGCTTTGTAGGCAAGATGCAAAAAGGAAACAAATTTAAAGACAATTTTATTAATTTTAAAGAATTTTTCTTAATTATTAAAGTCACGTTGACCTTACCTCAAAAATTTTATCTTTCATGCTATGATACACATTTTTAAGCAAAATCACTTAATTATAAGGACATTACAACTTCATTTAAAAGTTTATTGACTTTTGGACAAGGAAAAAAACTTTATTTTAGAGAAATGCGTCTTCCATGTTAAGCAAAATTTGCATTCTTATTTTAAGGACATGAAATCTTTGACTTCACGACAATATTTTTTTCAGTGTAGAAAACTAAAAAATTAAATATAAATAAGATCGTTTAATTGCATTTATTTGACGTTCATTACAAACATATTTGTAGTAATACGGGATGAAATTGATCGAAAGTACTGTTGTTACTTTTACAACACGTACTAGAGATATATTTTGACATTTGCCGTTTTTGAAAACAATTACCAAAAAAAACATGTTGTGTTTTCCCCAATGTACGTACGTACAAAAATACATATCGTACATTTTAAACGTTTACTCACACTGCGCTAAGTACTAGCTATATTTGAAATTACCTACACAGTGTAATTTCAAAGTTACACATTTCATTCAAGTAATATTTTATTCGGAGCGGAGCGGTTTTTCATTTGGAAACCGCTCCGCTCCCGCTCCGCTCCGGATTTTAGAAATGCCGCTCCCGCTCCGGCAAAAAAAGGGCTTGCTCCGCTCCGCTCCACGCTCCGCTCCTGATCCCTGCTTCAAACATAGCATAATTTCTACTGGAAGTCGAGTCCTAATTTGGAAAATAATGTTGCCGTTAACTCGTTTTAAAGGACTTTGATAGCATATGGAGAAAAAAGCTGAGAAAGCGAAAAATTAAAATTTGCTTCCTAGAAGCAAAAACACAAAACCTAAATTTAAAAGAGAATTGTGTCTTAAAAGTATCCTTACTTGTATTCTCCGCTTCTTTGGCTCGGAATCAATACCAAATTTTTTAAAGTAAAGACAAAATCTTTGGAACCGAGTATGCTTTTTTTTCAGTGTATATATTAGACCAAAAAGGTATATATAGGTAAGTCTACAAATAATTACGAATCGATATGGACTTTTGCACGCTACGTAGAGAGCCAGAATTGAACTTATATGGGAGCTATATACAATTATGAACTTGATATGGACCAATTTTTGAGTGATTGGGGATCGATTTATCTGAGGGCTTTATATTACTATAGACCGATATGGACCTAGTTAGGCATGGTTGTTAACGGCCATATACTTGTCCAGCAAAAAAAGCGTCGCCACAAAAGTAATGAAAATGTTCTTTTTGAATCCGGAAGTGGTGCTAAATTGACGCAGAAGCGATGAATTTAACATGGGCTTGTCATAGGACGGAAGTCCTCCATTTTCACAGCCGTTGCACTGAATTTGCATCACTTCTTTAGGTGTGATCCGCATTCAATGTTTTGGAAGTAAATTAAAAAATTCTGTGATATTTTGTCAAATAAATAATTTATTTATTTTTATACCCACCACCATAGAATGGTGACGGGGGTATAATAAGTTTGTCATTCCGTTTGTAACACATCGAAATATCGATTTCCGACTATATAAAGTATATATATTTTTGATCAGGGAGAAATTCTAAGACGATATAACGATGTCCGTCTGTCCGTCTGTCTGTCTGTCTGTTGTAATCACGCTACAGTCTTCAATAATGAAGCAATCGTGCTGAAATTTTGCACAAGCTCGTCTTTTGTCTGCAGGCAGATCACGTTCGAAGATGGGCTATATCGGTCCAGGTTTTGATATAGTCCCCATATAAACCGACCTCCCGATTTGGGGTCTTGGGCTTATAGAAATCGTAGTTTTTATCCAATTTGCCTGAAATTTGAAATCTGGAGGTATTTTATGGCCATAAAGAGGTGTGCCAAAAATGGTGAGTATCGGTCCATATTTTGGTATAGCCCCCATATAGACCGATCTCCCGATTTTACTTCTTGGGCTTATAGAAACCGCAGTTTTTATTAAATTTACCTGAAATTGGAAATATAGAGGTATTGTAGGACAACAAATACGTGTGCCAAAAATTGTGAGTATCGGTCCATATTTTGGTATAGCCCCCATATAGACCGATGTCCCGATTTGTGGTCTTGGGCTTATAGAAACCGTAGTTTTTATCCAATTTGTCTGAAATTGGAAATCTAGAGGTATTTTAGGACCATAAAGAGGTGTGCCGAAAATGGTGAGTATCGGTCCATATTTTGGTATAGCCCCCATATAGATCGATTTCCCAATTTTACTTCTTGGGCTTCTAGAATCCGAAGTTTTTATCCTATTTGCATGAAATTGGAAATCTACAGGTATTTTCGGGTCACAAAGAGGTGTGCCGAAAATGGTGAGTATCGGTCCATATTTTAGTATAGCCCCCATAAGAACGATCTCCCGATTTAACTACTTGGGTTTCTAGAAACCGTAGTTTTTATCTGATATGCCTGAAATTGTAAATATTCTGGTATTTTAGGCTCACAAAAACGTGTATCGGATTAAGTTTTTGTCGGTCCATTTGGTAATGCCTCCATATAGACCGACTTCACTTCTTGAGGGTGTAGAAGGCGCACTGATCATGAAAATTGTTTGAAACTCAATGTAAAATTTCCAGATTTTACTTCTACAGATTTAAGATTTCAAATCAAGACGTTATTTTATAATTTTCTTGCACACTTACAAGAGATGTTAATGATTCCTCTAAACCTCAAACAAAAATGGTTCTTATAAATCCAGAATCTGATATAGTCCTCATAGGTGAAATCTTTAAATTTATCTTCGGGAAGTGTCCTCAAGTCCTCAAGCCCTCCTGAAATTTCAAAGGAATCCCTAATATTTGGTTCATGGTGTTGGGTATTTAAGATTCGGCCCGGCCGAACTTACTGCTGTATATACTTGTTTTTTTTTTTTTTTTTTTTTTTTTTTTTTTTTTAATGTTAATGGATTCTAACGCTTGTCGGAAACGTTTTACCTCAAATATTTTCAAAAATTCACAATTTTTTCAGATTGAATTTAGCATTTTTTTCGACAAAATTTAAATGATTTGTACCATTTTATGAATTCTTACTCTGTTTTTAAGCTATTTTAAACAAAAAAAGTTAAAATCACCCATTAACCCCCATTTTCATGAAGCTCCGTTAGTGCTACGTTAGTTAACGAACTTTTAAACCATGATATCTATATATCTGTCATCTTGCGTATATATTCCATATGCCATTTAGAAACTTAACTGCTGAAAATTTTTCAGTTAAAGTAAACCGGAGAAAAGATATTTCCATTTTTATTTCTGTTAACTGGCAGTTAAAGCCTAACGGAGCTACATGAAAATGGCCGTAAAAGTATGAAAAACCCAAGTTATTAAAAATTGAATGAAAAGAACTTCCTGGGTAGTTAAAATAAAGAACATCATTGGGAGTGCATATTCTGGAAGTGCTAAAGAACTTCCAAATTTTTTTGCTGGGAGCACAATGTACCAAATTTCAACTGACTCGGATGAAATATGCTCCTCCAAGTGGCTCCAAAACCAAATCTCGGGATCGGTTTATATGGGGGCTATATATGATTATGAACTGATATGGACCACTTTTGGCATGTTTGTTAAATATCATATACCAACACCACGTAACAAATTTAAACCAGATCGGTTTAATTTTGCTTCTCCAAATGGCACTGGAGGTCAAATCTGGGGACCAATTCCTGCATGGTTGTTGGATACCGTATACTAACATCACGTATCAAATTTCAACCGAATCGGACGAATTTTGCTCTTGCAAGGGGCTCCGGAGGTCAAATCTGGGGATGGGTTTATATGGGGGATATATATAATTATGGACCGATTTTGACCAATTTTTGCATGGGTGTTTGAGGCCATATATTAACTTCACGTACCAAATTTCAACTGAATCAGATAAATTTTGGTCTTCCAAGAGGCTCCAGAGGTCAAATCTGGTGGTCGGTTTATATGGGGCCAATATATAATTATGGACCGATATGTACCAATTTTTGCATGGTTGTTAGAGACCATATACTAACACCATATACCAAATTTCAGCCGGATGGGATGAAATTTGCTTCTCTTAGAGGCTCCGCAAGCCAAATCTGGGGATCGGTTTATATGGGGGCTATATATAATTATAGACCGATGTGGACCAATTTTCGCATAGTTGTTAAAGACCATATACTTACACCATGTACCAAATTTCACCCGGGTCGGATGAAACTTGCTTCTCTCAGAGACTCCGCAAGCCAAATCTGGGGATCGGTTTATATGGGGCCTATATATAATTATGGACCGATATCGACCAATTTTGGCATGGGTGTTTGAGGCCATAGATTAACATCACGTACCAAATTTGAACTGATTCAGATAAATTTTGGTATTCCAAGAGGCTCCGGAGGTCAAATCTGGTGGTCGGTTTATATGGGGCCTATATATAATTATGCGCCGATATGTACCAATTTTTGCATGGTTGTTAGAGACCATATACTAAGACCATGTACCAAATTTCAGCCGGATTGGATGAAATTTGCTTCTCTTAGAGGCTCCGCAAGCCAAATCTGGGGATCGGTTTATATGGGGGCTATATATAATTAAGGACCGATGTGGACCAATTTTCGCATGTTTCTTACAGACCATATACTAACACCTTGTATCAAATTTCAGCCATATCGGATGAAATTTGCTTCTCTTAGAGGCTCCGCAAGCCAAATCTGGGGATCGTTTGATATGGGGGTTATATATAATTATGAACCGATGTGGACCAATTTTTGCATAGTTGTTATAGACCATATACTTACACCATGTACCAAATTTCAGCCGGGTCGGATGAAACTTGCTTCTCTTTGAGGCTCCGCAATCCAAATCTGGGAATTATATGGGGGCTATATATAATTATGGACAAAGTTAATATACCCCCATCCTATGGTGGAGAGACGCTCACAAATCAAGTTTTACAAAAATAGAAAAAGTTTTATTTAGAGATGTTAAAAGATTTTATGTATGCGTTTAAGTTCAAATTAATATGGTTAAAATTTATTCGTTAGATGGGGACTTCAAATATTGTAAAATGACAATTTCCCCTCGTTAGAAATTGTACACTAAGCTCTGAATGCAGCCCTGTGCTTGCAGCACAATTCGTTACATTTTTCTAATGAGTAGCGCCATTGCCGTCTTTTGGCGTCTAAGCTTTGTTATTATTGTTCGTTATTGGATTAAGTGCTTGTAAGAACGATGTTGTGAAAAACAGGCAAATATTGAATCCCAAAATTCAATAAATTACATTTTATTGAAATTGTATTGAAAAGAAAAACTAAATCCTTGTATTTTATTTATTTAATTTTGCGGTGCTACGCATTCAGTTTGCAATTTTTTTTTATTTTATTAATTTATTTATAGTAATTATGAAAATAAATACGTGTACTATAACTAAGGTTTTCGCAAAGTTTAATTTTTGCAAAATTTTATTGCTATAGAAAATGTTTTAAAAATTTTATTCTAACATAGTGGGAAATTTTGGTTCGATAATTAGAAAGTTTTTGTAAAATGTTTGTTTAATAGAAAATATTGGCAAAATTTTATTTCTTGAGAAAATTGTGTTAACATTTTTTATATAGAGACAAGTAAGTCGGCGGGGCCGACTATATTATACCCTTCACCACTATGTAGCCCAAAAGTTTTGTTTCTATCTCAACTCAAATTTGTTGGGAGTTGTATAAAGGTTTAATTGCCATGTGCAAATATTATATTCTTAACCGATTTGGGGACAAATTTTTCTAGTTATACAAAATCACTAAAATTAAAATTGAAATCGGATAACGCCCTGGGACGAAACTCATTGTTCTAAACAAATATGGGATATATAAATGTAGAGCCATTTTAATGCAATTGTACAAAAGAGCATTTATGAATTATCGGGTGATACATAAATATTGGAGATATAGGACAATTTGAGTAATTTTAAAATTTTTGCTTCTTAGCAGGGACGATTTTACAAGGATATTGGCTATATCTCACCAAGATAAGTGGTCAATTGGGGGTTGTGATATATTATTATTAAACTTAAAGCGGAAGAACAAATATATGTAGGCTTTATCTAAATCTGAACCGATTTGAATCAAATTTGACGCACTTACATAACAGGTTGGCTGATAAGTCCCCGTTCTAACAGAGAAAGACACATTTTTCGTTTTTATTATTCAACATAGTTCCCTTCAAGAGCGATACAACGATTATAACGACATTCCAAATTTTTGATACCATTTTGGTAGTACTCCTTCGGTTTTGCCTCAAAATAGGCCTCAGTTTCGGCGATCACTTCTTCATTGCAGCCAAATTTTTTCCCTGCGAGCATCCTTTTGAGGTCTGAGAACAAGAAAAAGTCGCTGGGGGCCAGATCTGGAGAATACGGTGGGTGGGGAAGCAATTCGAAGCCCAATTCATGAATTTTTGCCATCGTTCTCAATGACTTGTGGCACGGTGCGTTGTCTTGGTGGAACAACACTTTTTTCTTCTTCATATGGGGCCGTTTTGCCGCGATTTCGACCTTCAAACGCTCCAATAACGTCATATAATAGTCACTGTTGATGGTTTTTCCTTCTCAAGATAATCGATAAAAATTATTCCATGCGCATCCCAAAAAACAGAGGCCATTACTATGCCAGCGGACTTTTGAGCTTTTCCACGCTTCGGAGACGGTTCACCGGTCGCTGTCCACTCAGCCGACTGTCGATCAGGAGTATAGTTATGGAGCCATGTTTCATCCATTGTCACATATCGACGGAAAAACTCGGGTGTATTACGAGTTAACAGCTGCAAACACCGCTCAGAATCATCAACACGTTGTTGTTTTTGGTCAAATGTGAGCTCGCGCGGCACACATTTTGCACAGAGCTTCCGCATATCCAAATATTGATGAATGATATGACCAACACGTTCCTTTTACGTATAGCCCCCATATAAACGGACCCCCAGATTTGGCTTGCGGAGCCTCTAAGAGGGGCATATTTCATCCGATCCGGCTGAAATTTCGTACATCGTGTTGGTATATGGTCTCTAACAACCATCCAAAAAAGGTCCACATCGGTACATAATTATATGTTATATAGCCCCCATATAAACCGATCCCCAGATTTGGCTTGCGGAGCTTCAAAGAGAAGCAAATTTCATCCGATCAGACTGAAATTTGTTAAATGATGTTATTATATGGTCTCTAGCATCCCTTCGCAAAAGGTCCACATCGGTTCATAATTATATATAGCCCCCATATAAACCGATCGCCAGATTTGGCTTGCGGAGCCTCTTGGAAGACCAAAATTCATCTGATTCAGCTGAAATTTGGTACGTGGTGTTAATATATGGCCTCAAACACCCATGCACACATAGGTCGAAATCGGTCCATAATTATATATATAATTATATATATAGGTGAGCCACCGTGGTGCAATGGTTAGCATGCCCGCCTTGCATACACAAGGTCGTGGGTTCGATTCCTGCTACGACCGAACACCAAAAAGTTTTTCAGCGGTGGATTATCCCACCTCAGTAATGCTGGTGACATTTCTGAGGGTTTCAAAGCTTCTCTAAGTGGTGTCACTGGAATGTGGAACGCCGTTCGGACTCGGCTATAAAAAGGAGACCCCTTGTCATTGAGCTTAACATGGAATCGGGCAGCACTCAGTGATAAGAGAGAAGTTCACCACTGTGGTATCACAATGGACTGAATAGTCTAAGTGAGCCTGATACATCGGGCTGCCACATAACCTAACCTAACTTAACCTAACCTACACTGTTAGAAAAATATGTTTTTCATATGTTCCGATATAAACAAAATGTGTTTCGGGCACAATTTTTAAACACAATATATTTAAGTGCCAACATGTAATGTTCCTAAACTAACACTAAATGTTTGGGACACATATGTTAATATGTTAAAATATATTATGTTTGGGGCAAGAATGTTTCATAAAAATAATATGTGTGAATGTAAACATATGTAAATTTACAAATTTCGAATAAACATATATATGTTTACAATTTCTGTGAAACGGTTGTATGTTGTTTCGGAAAACTGCTTTATGATAAGGCCAAAAATTTGAAATGCTTAAGTCTAAATATTATTTAATTTGAATATTAGAATGAGTATTCGGAGTAAAGAGAATAGACATTCGGAACCAAGAGTATAGAGATTTGAAAAAAAAAACAGCATGTGTTTTCGCCTTAAGAGGAGAATTTTATGTATGTGTGGACAAGGGTTTTGTTTATCATTTTGGCATTGTGGACACACATTTTTAACCGCCTTAAAGGTAAAAATGAAATTAAGTACAAAACACGATAAGTTTTAAAGGCATTTAAAATGGTGTTAAATGCTAGTAAAAAACGGTTCACGCCTAAATAAATTTATGTGTACATTATAAAATTATTTATGTATGTTTATACTCTTCCTTTGTTAGAGTTTTTGATTTTCTTCCAAAATTTCAAACTCTTATACCAAAAACAGTTTTTTGTTATAAAATTGTTATTTTTGCAAAAAAATAATAATATTTTATTCAAAAGCCATTTCGTTTATATCAAGCACTGTTTCTGACTGTAAATCTTTAATAACACACATTTCGAAGTTTCATTATAAAAAATTAATATAGTATAAATGTCTAAATTACAAAAAAAAATTGGTTCGGTCGGAACAGGAATTGAACCCACGACCCGTTGCATGCAAGACAGACTGCTAACCACTGCACCACGTGGCCATCAAATGTATGTTTCTTTTAAACAATGTTATGTTTGCATGGGCTCGTGGGCGCTGCAAACTATGCTATATAAATGTAACTTATAACGATAATTGTCTACTGGTGACTATAACTGCTACGTAGCCCAGTGGATAGTGTGTTGGCTTACAAACTGTATGGTCCTCGGTTCGATTCTCCGTTGCCGAAAGGTAAAATTTAAAAAAATTATAAAATTGAATAATTTCTTCAACATTATTTGTATTACAGAACAAGATACCAAGAACTAAAAATTTCGTTGAAGTGAAAATTATGTTAGGGAATGAGCACAATCTTCTTTGGGGAAAATTCTTCCAAGCATATAATATTTTTGGGCTCAAAATGCTTCCAAACATATAATATGTTCACATAAAACAAACATATTAATGTTTCGGCAGTATCCAAAAATATATGTGCTTCCTGCAAAATATGTCTGGAACATATGTTAGAGAAGCGATTTTTTTGAGGGTGTATATATAGCCCATATAAACCGATCCCCAGATTTGTCCACCGAAGCCCCTTGGAAGAGCACAATTCATCCGATTCGGTTGAAATTTGGTACGTGATGTTAGTATATGGTATCCAACAACCATGCAGGAATTGGTTCATATCAGTCCATACACCCTCAAAAAAATCGCTTCTTTAACATATGTTCCAAACATATTTTGCAGGAAGCACATATATTATTGGATACTGCCGAAACATTAATATGTTTGTTTTATGTGAACAATTTATATGTTTGGAAGCATTTTGAGCCCAAAAATATCATATGCTTGGAAGAATTTTTCCCAAAGACGATTGTGCTCATTGCCTAACATACTCGTAATTTTCACTTTCACGAAATATTTTAGTTCTTGGCACCTTTTTCTGTAATACAAATAATGTTGAAGAAATTATTCATTTTTATAATTTTTTTTTTAAATTTTACTCTCAAGGCGAAAACATATGCTGTTTGTTTTTCAAATGTCTATTCTCCTGGTTCCGAATGTCTATTCTCTTTATTCAAATTAAATAATATTTAGACTTAAGCATATCAAATTTTTGGCCTTATCATAAAACAGTTTTCCGCAACAACATTCAAGCAGTTTCACAGAAATTGTTCTCTTTTGATTCTTTCGCTGTGTTATGTTATCTTTTGTCAACTCTTCCGGTTTCCATCTCTATTTCTTTCTCTATAATCTCTCTGTCGCTTTGAATAAAATATCACAACATATGTATGTTTAGTTGAAATTTGTAAATGTATATATGTTTGCATTCACACATATGATTTTTATGAAACATTCATGCCCCAAACATAATATATTCTAACATATTAATATAGATGTCCCAAACATTTAGTGTTACTTTAGGAACATTACATGTTTGCACTTAAATATATTGTGTTTTAAAATTGTGCCCGAAACACATTTTGTTTATATCGGAACATATGAAAAACATATTTTTCTAACAGTGTAATTATATATAGCCCCCATATAAACCGATCCCAGACTTTACCTCCGGTGCCTTTTCTAGAAGCAAACTTCATCCAATCTGGTTGAAAGTTGGTACGTGGTGGTAGTACCATATATGATATTTAACAACCATGCCAAAAGTGGTCGATATCAGTTCATAATCATATATACCCCATATAA
The DNA here is from genome assembly GCF_050003625.1 of Haematobia irritans. Lineage (NCBI taxonomy): Eukaryota > Metazoa > Arthropoda > Insecta > Diptera > Muscidae > Haematobia > Haematobia irritans. The sequence continues at coordinate 33,572,570 of NC_134399.1, read as the reverse complement.
ACCGATCCCGATATTTGGTTTTGGAGCCACTTGGAGGAGCAAATTTCATCCGAGTCAGTTTAAATTTGGTACATTGTGCTAGTATATGGCCGTTAACAATCATGCCAAACTAAATCCATAACGGTCTATGGTTATATATAGCCCTCAGATAAATCGATCCCCAATCACAAAAAATTGGTCCATATCAAGTTCATAATTGTATATAGCCCCCATATAAGCGACCCCCATATTTCAATTCTGGCTCTCTACGTACCGTGCAAAAGTTCATATCGAGTCGTAATTATTTGTAGACTTACCTATATATACCTTTTTTATCTATTATATACCACGTATGGACTAACTCACAATTTAGAAAACGATGTTAATAAATTTTAAGATCGGTAAGTATTATCACAACCCAAGTAATTCGATGGTGGATGACAGTCTTTCGTAGAAATTTCTACACAATCCATGGTGGAGGGTACATAAGATTCGGCCTGACCGAACTTACGACCGTATATACTTGTTTGATTTAATATATACTACGTATGGTCTTACATACAATTTAGAAGGCGGTGTTAGGAGGTTTTAAGATACCTTGCCATCGGCAACCGTTACCGCAGCTTAAGTAAGTCGATTGTGGATGGCAGTGTTTAGAAGAAGTTTCTACGCAATCCATGGTGGAGGGTACATAAGCTTCGGCCTGGGCGAACTTACGGCCGTATATACTTGTTATACCTCAAATTGTACATAACCACAAGTGTACTCCAGAAAAAAAACTTTCGTCCTATACTGCCTCATTCAATAAAACGATTTTGTATTCAACCCAATCTTCATGTACTCACTCTTCAATCGTGTATTCCTTGATTTTTGTTATTTTGGGTCTATATCCAAAGTTTGGATAGAACTCTTTCTGCCATTTAGATTTTCAATAAATTTCCAATCAGTAAATTGATATTGTGCGTGATTTCTTTATTACCATTCTAACCAACAAATTTCTAAATGAATTGGTCTTCTTTGGTGGGCGTAGAAGGGGACGAACTACAGCAAATGGATGATATTGTTGCCATAGACAAGAGGCAACATCATACCGAAAATGTCTCATTTTGGACACACCCATGAATGTGGTTGATGTGTACTTCTGGCTGTTGCCCATTTCTTACTGGCCCTCTGGCATATGCGTCATGGTCATAGTTCAGTGATTACATTGATTTCCCGAAAACGTCACTTAATGTAATTTTAATGGAATAAACCTAATAAGTAATTGGAAAATTTGTGGTATCTCGTTTACGTTAGAGATGTTATACGAATGAGACAACATGAGGTTTCTGAAAATGTTGAGTAGATTAAATGCCAAGGCTAAATACGAGAAACTTTTTACATTTATTGAATAAAATACAAATAAACAAAAGGATTCAATTTAAACGCAGACTACTTACTTACACTGAAAAAAATATTGACCTAATATGGAAGATTATGCATCTTAAATTTTAGGACTCGAAATTTACGCAATGCTAAGGACAAAATTCTTTAAAATAATGACATTTTAATTAAAAGAAAGTTTATAATCCTTGCTTCAAAAAATTTTTTAATTTAAAGAAATCGTCTTTAACTCAACTGACATATTGAATATTTAAATTTACGATAAAAATGCTTCAATTATAGGCTAAGACTTATTTTAAAGATTTGTATCTTTGGTTAAATGTTTTTTTTTTAGCATTAAGAAAACCGTTTTTACTTTGAAGTACTTGGCATAATTTGGATTTTGAAACTGGAATTTGTTTGTACATGAATACCTTTATTAATATATCGCAAACAGAGAATAAAAATTCGATGAATGAGATCTGTATCCAATTTTAATTTTATCGATCCTAGATTTAAAGCCAGGGAGGTCCGCAAAAAAAATGTCTTTAATTTTAAAGAAGCCGCATCTTTGGCTCGGAATCATTACCACAATCCTTAAAGAAAGGTCAAAATCTTTTGATCCAAGTAAACTATTTTTGAAGCGTATTTATAATCTATCATTCTATTTTGGTTATATTAGGTATCTGCCTGAAAAGCCATCAACTAGCGCAAATTTTTTTCAAGTTCCTTTTTGCTCTAGAACACATAGGTCAGGAGAATATGAGCACAAGCAAGTTTTTATGTGAAAAATTCGATTTTTCAAGATTTGGATGAAATTTTGAATTTTTTCCTTCTCGCTCTAGGACGCATAGTTTAAAAGATGTGAACAAAATAATTAGGCTCCTTTTCACTTATGTACGCATAGTTTAGAGATACATAAGCGCAAACTAAATTTTTCAAATTAAACTTTTGATTTTTTCAGAATTTGGATGAATCGCTGGGGTTTTGGGGGGTGATGACAAATTAAGGTATATTTCTTTTTACGACGCGTAGTTTGCGTTTGTTGTGAACAAAACAAGTTTTGTTTTTTATAAAATTTTCATTTGTTTCCGAATTTGAATGGAATTTTAAAATTTTCGGGGAGGTGATCATGAATTAAGTTCTTTTTCACCCTAAGACGTTTAGTTTAGGAGACATTAAAGGGTGATACGGTCAAAATTTGGTCAATATAAACTTGACGTATTTTTTTCAATTTTGCATTTAAAAAACCTGAACACCCCTCATTTTGAAGGTGTGTGTGTGTAGAATGTTGCTCCTATTTTGATTTTGGAATTCACTCTTCAGTTGTCAAAATGCCATCCAAGCAAGAAAAGCAGCGTATCAAAATTTTGCTCGCGCATCGCGAAAATCCGAGCTACTCGCACGCAAAGCATGTTCGTCCGTCCGTCCGTCTGTTGAAATCACGCTAACTTCCGAACGAAACAAGCTATCGACTTGAAACTTGGCACAAGTAGTTGTTCTCGATGTAGGTCGGACGGTATTGAAAATGGGCCATATCGGTCCACTTTTACGTATAGCCCCCATATAAAGGGACCCTCAGATTTGGCTTGTGGAGCCTCTAACAGAAGCATATTTCATCCGATCCGCCTGCAATTTGGTACATGGTATTGGTATATGGTTTTTAATAACTATGCAAAAATTGGTCCACATCGGTCCATAATAATATATATACCCCATATAAACCGATCCCCAGATTTGGCTTGCGGAGCCTAAAATAGAAGCAAATTTCATCCGATCCGGCTGAAATTTGGTACATGATGTTGGTATATGGTCTCTAACAACCATGCAAAAATTGGTCCATATCGGTCCTTAATTATTTATAGCCCCCATATAAACCCATCCCCAGATTTGGCTTGTGGAGCCACTAAGAGAAGCATATTTCATCCGATCCGGCTGAAATTTGGTACATGGTGTTGGTATATGGTGTCTAACAATCATGCAAAAATTGGTCTACATCGGTCCATAATTATATATAGCCACCATGTAAACCGATCCACAGATTTGGCTTGCGGAGCCTCAAAGAGAAGCAAATTTCATCCGATCCGGCTGAAATTTGGTACATGATGTTGGTATATGGTCTCTAACAACCATGCAAAAATTGGTCCACATCGGTCCATAATTATATATAGCGCCCATATAAACCTATCCCCAGATTTGACCTCCGGAGCTTCGTGGATGAGCAAAATTCATGCGATTGGGTTGAAATTTGGTACGTGGTGTTAGTATAAGGTCTCTAACAACCATGCAAGAATTGGTCCACATCGACCCATATATAGCCCCCATATAAACCGATCCCCAGATTTGGCTTGTGGAGCCTCAAAGAGAAGTAAATTTCATCCGATCCGGCTGAAATTTGGTACATGGTGTTAGTATATGGTCTCTAACAACCATGCAGGAATTGGTCCACATCGGTCCATAATTATATATAGCCCCCCATATAAACCATTCTCCAGATTTGATCTCCGGAGCCTCTTGGAGGAGCAAAATTCATCCGATCCGGTTCAAATTTGGAACGCTGAAATTTGGTACATGGTGTTAGTATATGGCCGCTAACAACCATACAAAAGTTGGTCCATATCGGTCTATAGTTGTAGCCAATCTCCAATCACACAAAAATTGGTCCATATGGGTTCATAATCATGGTTGCCACTCGAGCCAAAAATAATCTACCAAAATTTTATTTCTACACGCAAAAAAATAATTCTTTCCTCCCAAACGAAATTTTAGACAAACAAAGTTCGTTTCTCATTTGCTTTTCGCTGTAAGGAAGTGTATTTGGAAGAAAAGTATATACTTTTTGTGATAAACGTTTATTCTTTTCCAGGATGTAAAAACAATTTCATAAAGACTAGCTCAAAAAAACATTATTTTCTTGCTAATTGCATTGTCCCTCACATCTTTCTCACATCCACGAGGATTTTTAGTTCTTAACACCTTTTCCTGTAATACCAACAATGTAGAAGAAATTATACGATTTTATAAATTTTTAAAATTTTTTTACCTTTCGCTTGGACGGAGAATCGAACCGCGGACCATGCACATTGTAAGCCAACACACTAACCACTGAGCTATGTACCTGTTATGGTCATCAATAGATAAATATCCATATAAGTTATATTTATATAGCATAGCTTGCGGCGCCCACGAACCGAATAAACAAAGTTTATTTAACAGAAACAAACATTTAGTTTGGCACCGTGGAGCAGTGGTAGCTACGTCCGACTCTCATGCCAAGGGTCGTGGGTTCGATCCCTGCTTCGGCCAAAGTTTTTTTTTTTTTGCTTTTGTTTTTTTTTTTTACATATATTCCAGATATATTCGGAAGATTCCGGAAAAAGGTTCAACATTACATTGTACTATATTAAATTTTGAACTGTAAAATGTGTCTTATTAAAGACCTAAAGTCAGAAAAGAACAGTGTTTGGTATAAACGAAATGGATTGTGTTGTTATTTCAAAAATAACTTTTTTTTATTGAAAAAATAAAAATTTTGTAACAAACGAATTTTTTTGGTGATAAAAGTTTAAAATTTTCGAAGCAATTCAAAAAACTCTAACAAAAGAAAAACGTTTTCGGTACACGTTTTCCAAACGTTTTTTTTCTTTGCGTGTATAGGAAATTTTGTCAAATTATATTTCTATCGAAAATTTTGTTAAAATTTTATTTCTATAGAAAATTTTGTTAAAATTTCATTTCTATAGAAAATTTTGTCAAAACTTTATTTCTATAGAAAATTTTGTCAAAATTTTAGTTCTATAGAAAATTTTGTGAAAATGTGATTTCTATAGAAAATTTTGTCAAAATTTTATTTCTATAGAAAATTTTGTCAAACTGAATTATATACGTATTTAATCGATCATTTTTTATTTAATATACCCTGTATGGACTTACATACAATTTAGAAGACGGTGTTAGGAGGTTTTAAGATACCTTGCCATCGGCAGGCGTTACCACAACTTAAGTAATTCGATTGTGAATGGCAGTGTTTAGAAGAAGTTTCTACGCAATCCATGGTGGAGGGTACATAAGCTTCGGCCTGGCCGAACTTATGGCCGTATATATTTGATTTCTATATAATTTTTTTTTCAAAATTTTATTTTTATAGAAAATTAAAAAAAAAAAAAAATCTATAGAAAATTTTTATTTCTAACATATAGATATTTTGGTCAAAATTTTATTATTTCATTATTTAATTCTATGGAATATTTTGTCAAAATTTTATTTCTATAGACAATTTTGTCAAAATTTTATTTCTATAGAAATTTTGTCAAAATTTTATTTCTATAGATATTTTGGTAAACATTTTATTTCTACAGTAATTTTTTTCAAAATTTTATTTCTTACTGATGATCACTGATACTCACTGCTAAGTCGAAAACTTGTACAAATAACTCAAATTGTTCTATACATCTAATTCGTATCTATCGACGGAAACATCATAAATGCATTTTTGCGAAATTGCCTAAAAATTTATAAATATTTCTTATATTTATACCCTGCACCACACTGTGCCCAAGGCCCACGATTTTGTAGAAGTCTGACAGAAGTTTGTCCAAATCGGGTCAGTTTTAAATATTGGTAAAGGGAAATTTGAAGGATTTGAGATTTCATCGAAATGTAAATGCAATGTGGTGCAGGGTATATTATAGTTGGTCCCGCCCGACTTCAGACTTTCGTTACTTGTTTTTGGCTCGACTCCACAGCCCTTCTAACAACAAATCAAAAATTGGTCCATATCGGTCCAAAATTATATATAGCACACATACAAACCTATCCCCAGATTTGACCTCCGGATCCTCTTGGAGGAGCAAAATTCATCCAATCCGGTTGAAATTTGGTACGTGGTGTTGGTATATGGTATCTAACAACAATGCAAATATTGGTCCATATCGGTCCATAATTATATAATTATATAGCCAGATTTGGTTTTGGAGCCTTTTGAAAGAGCAAATTTCATCCGATAAATATAGCCGATATTAAACCGACCCACAGATCTCCGGAGCGTCTTGAAGGAGCAAAATTCATCCGATTCGATTGAAACAGGGTGCATTGTACCATTATACAATGCAACCATGCAACCATGCCAAACTTGGCCCATATCATTCTATAGTTATTTATAGCCCCCAGATAAACCGATCCCCAAACACACAAAAATTGGTCCATATCGGTTCATAATTGTATGTTGCCCCCATATAAAGCGAACCCCATTTTTCAATTCTGGATATCTAATTACCGAGCAAACGTTCATATCGTTTCGTAATTATTTGCAGACTTCTGTCTTTAGAAGAAATTTCTACGCAATCCATGGTGGAGGGTACATAAGATTCGGCCTCCCCGAACTTACGACCGTATATACTTTTTATTTATTTATTAATAATACCATTGAAATATCGAAATCTAATAGAAATCATTCAACTATGACACCATCGAGGAGTACCCATTTCCTTCAATCTTCTCTGTCTCTAACCTCGTTCGTTTCCCATAATTTTGGTCTATTAGAAACATTTGTTCATAGCACTGATTGGGCCATGAAGCATCACTTGAAGCTAACAAGAAAATAAGTCCTTTGGCTTTTGAAAATTAATTGAAAATTTTCCACATTAAATGGTCGCATGAATAGCTGGAAAATGATGCACATGCACATCACTCGTCAAGCTTCCACCAAACACACACTTCATAACCAAACTAAATGAATATAAGAAGAGTTTGCAAAGGACCAATGTATCGATAAATCCATATGGGCTGGCCAAAAACAAAAAACACAGAGATATGCTAACAAGCCATGATGCATGCCATTACCAACCAATAACCTCATCACATCATAAGCAGATCTAGCTTTTTTTCTTTTTCAGTGAATGATGAATTTTCCATCAATCATTCGATGTGAATTGATTATTGAATAAATGACGACTACCATCAACAAAATAGGTATACACAAATGTATTAGTGGGTGTGTGTGTGTGTGTGTGTGGTAGACAAAATCTACCCCGGGGAGCTATGAGGGCCATGCCACAGTGCTTCTATAATGAATGACCTGAGTACCGGTTAAATGATTGAATGAATCAATGATTGCGGGAGTATTCACTCTTGTTCGTCCTACCATTCATTCATGCCCACACACTCATACAAGTTCGCCCATGAAACCCATGCGAATGACTGACATAATTAAAATATTGGTAACCAATCAAATATTTTCAATTATCAAACAAGGTAATGACATCGTTCCAATGCTTCTATGTCCATCGTCATTATCATTCTCGAACATGGATTAGTAGAACATAAGCTATAGCTAGTGGTTCGAGTAGTACTTATGCCATGCATTGGAATGGATGAAATGTTAGCACATAAATTAAGAAGAGGGGTTATCATCATCAACAACATTAGCGTTGATAATTTCGAAAAATTGGCTCAAAAAGTGTCAATCACACTTAAAAGTTGGCACAACATTTTCAAAAAGGTGGCACTTATTTTTATAAAGGAACATATACGAAATTTGAAGTTGTGTTTTTTTATACCCTCCACAAGTATTTGTTATTGATGTAGGTCGGATGGTATTGCAAATGGGCCATATCGGTCCACTTTTACGTATAGCCCCCATATAAAGGGACCCACAAATTTGGCTTGCGGAGCCTCTAACAGAAGCATATTTCATTTGTCTTGCGCAGCGTTGCCAGAATTGTTTCACCAAAAACCGCTAGATTTGTCCAAAAAAACTAGCCAAAAAAAGCTAAAAAATTTAAAAAAAAATAGCTAGAAAAAAAGCTAAATTTTTTTGTATCAAAAGTCACATTTCTGAATTAAAGTTTAGCAAACTTAAAGGCTTTATTTCACTTAAAAAGCAAAATATTTTAATTGTATTCAATTTAATTCCATTTCTGTGAGACTGTAAGAAAATCTAAGTCATATTAGCTCTGTTGGCGTACTCGATACATTTTGATTACTATCACAAATTTTTACTGGAAGTCCTTCGTTTATATTTCCTTGTAAAAACATTCTTCTCAGTGAACTTGCAATTGTCAGTTGGTTAATCATGTCACATAGAACAGCATTAGAAAATGTCACATAGAACTGCATTAGAAAATATCTATATATTTCGTTTTAACTGAATTAATGATAAATTCGTGAACGTGTACACTTCTCCTAATTTTACCCAAGAGAATAAAACCCATTATAACTGTCTTGCAAGTTTATAATGAATAACTTTTATTCGAAAATTTCCCAAACCTACTGTTGTCCAATTTTCGTAAATGTAAATCCATCCCATTAATAAATAGCAGATTTGTTTTGATCCTATCACTACGAATTTTTTATTGCATTTTTTGGTGTTAAAAAAAATAATACCACATTCAAAACTTTATTTCCTTAATTATTTCTATGTTCGGTTCCAAAGATTTTGTACACTAATGATTTTTGTATTGATTCCGAGTCAAATTTGAATTTATTCGTTTTCTCAGCTTTTTCTTCATGAGCTATCACAGTGCTTTAAAAACGTGCTAACGAAAACTTAAATTTTCAAATTCAGACTCGACTTTAAGTAGAAATTAGATAAAAACGAAGTTTTATCCATATTTCAATAGGAACATGCCGAAAATAAAAAAAGCCAAAAATAGCTAAAAGGGTCATGAAAAAAAGCCAGAAAAAAAGCTAAAAGCTAAATGCATTTTTTTCCCGCTAAACGTCTTCAAAAAAAGCCAAATCTAGCGGGAACAAGTATATGCAGCAGTAAGTTCGGCCGGGCCGAATCTTAAATACCCACCACCATGAACCAAATATTAGGATTTCCTTTGAAATTTCAGGAGGGCTTGAGGACTTGAGGACACTTCCCGAAGATACATTTAAAGATTTCACCTATGAGGACTATATCAGATTCTGGATTTATAAGAACCATTTTTGTTTGAGTTTTAGAGGAATCATTAACATCTCTTGTAAGTGTGCAAGAAAATTATAAAATAACGTCTTGATTTGAAATTTTAAATCTGTAGATTTTCACCCGAAAAATAAAATCTGGAAATTTTACATTGAGTTTCAAGCAATTTTCATGATCAGTGCGCCTTCTATACACACAAGAAGTAAAATTGGTCTATATGGAGGCATTACCAAATGGACCGATAAAAACTTAATCCGATACACGTTTTTGTGAGCCTTAAATACGAGAATATTTACAATTTCAGGCAAATCGGATAAAAACTACGGTTTCTAGAAACCTAAGGAGTTAAATCGGGAAATCGTTCTTATGGGGGCTATACTAAAATACCGACCGATACTAACCGTTTTCGGCACACCTCTTTATGGCCCAAAAATACCTCTAGATTTCCAATTTCAGGCAAATTGGATTAAAACTACGGTTTCTATAAGCCCAAGAAGTAAAATCGGGAGGTCGGTTTATATGGGGGCTATACCAAAACATGGACCGACACTCACCATTTTTGGCACACCTCTTCAAGGTCCCAAAATATCTCTAGATTTTCAATTTCGCGCAAATTGGATGAAAACTACGGTTTCTATAAGCGAAAGACCCCAAATCGGGAGGTCGGTTTATATGGGGGCTATACCAAAACATGGCCCGATATAGCCCATCTGCTATATCGGGCCTGCGCGCAGACAAAAGACGATTCTGTGCCAAATTTCAGGACGATAGCTCCATTATTGAATGCTGTAGCGTGATTACAACAGACAGCCAGACAGACAGACGGACATGCTTATATCGTCTTAGAATTTCTCCCTGATCAAGAATATATATACTTTATATAGTCGGAAATCGATATTTCGATGCGTTACAAACGGAATGACAAACTTATTATACCCCGTCACCATTCTATGGTGGTGGGTATAAAAAAGCTAAATTGGCAACGCTGGTCTTGCGGAGCCTCAAAGAGAAGAAAACTTCATCCGATCCGGCTGAAACTTGGTGCATGATGTTGGTATATAGTCTCTAACGACCATGCAAAAATTGATCCACATTGGCCCATAATTATACATAGCCCCCATATAAACCGATCCCCAGATTTGTCTTGCGGAGCCTCAAAGAGAAGAAAACTTCATCCGATCCGGCTGAAATTTGGTACATGGTGTTGGTATTTGGTCTCTAACAAACGTTCGAAAATTGGTCCACATCGGCCCATAATTATATATAGCCCCCATATAAACCGATCCCCAGATTTGTTTTGCGGAACCTCTAAGAGAAACAAATTTCATCCGATCCAACTGAAATTTGGTACATAGTGCTCCTTCAAGAGGCTCCGCAAGACAAATCTTGGGAATGGTTTATATGGGGGCTATATATAATTATGGGCCGATGTAGACCAATTTTTGCATGGTAGTTAGAGACCCTATAACAAGTCTCTAACAACCATGCAAAAATTGGTCTACATCGGCCCATAATTATATATAGCACCCATATAAACCGATCCCCAGATTTAGCTTGCGGATCCTATAAGAGAAACAAATTTCATCCGATCCAACTGAAATTTGGTACATGGTGCTCCTTCAAGAGGCTCCGGAGGTCAAAGATGGGGATCGGTTTATATGGGGGCTATATATAATTATGGGCCGATGTAGACCAATTTTTGCATGGTTGTTAGATACCCTATAACAAGTCTCTAACAACCATGCAAAAATTGGTCTACATCGGCTCATAATTATATATAGCCCCCATATAAACCGATCCCCATCTTTGACCTCCGGAACCTCTTGAAGGAGCAATATTCATCCGATCCGGTTGAAATTTGGTACGTGGTGTTAGTATATGGTCTCTAACAACCATGCAAAAAATGGTCCATATCAGTCCATAATTATATATATGCCCCATATAAACCTATCCCCAGATTTGACGTCCGGAGCCTCTTGAAGGAGCAAAATTCATCCGATCCGGTTGAAGTTTGGTACATTTCGCTAGTTTGGCCGATAACAACCATGCCAAAATTGGTCCGCATCGATCTATATTGTATATAGCCCCCAAATAAACCGATCCCCAATCACAAAAAAATCACGATTGCCATTCGAGCCAAAAATATTTTATTGCCATAGAAAATTTTGTCAACATTTTATATTTCTATAGAAATTTTTGTCAACATTTTATGTCTATCGGAAATTTTGTCAAAATATAAAATTCCATGCAAAATTTTGTCAAAAATTTATTTCTGCAGAAAATTTTGTCAAAATTTTATGTGTATAGAAAATTTTGTCAGAATTTTATTTCTGTAGAAAATTTTGTCAAAATGTTATTTCTATTGAAAATTTATGAAGCATTTCATAGTTGGAGAGGAATATTTGGCAAAATCTTCCAAGACATCAATAATTCTACCAATCTACGAAACAGTAAAAAATCTGCCATTTTTGGTAGACTCGTGTTCATAGTTGTATATAGCCCCCATATAAAATTGTATTGCTATTATTTTGAACATAACTGTAATAACAAAATATCCAAATTGCAAACTGCATAAGGACTTATTTGAGGCAAATCTGAAAAGAGTTATTTAATGATAAGCCAACATCATCAGCAGCAGCAATGTCACCAAATATGCATCCACCCCATTTCGGCCTGAGATTGGAACTAGTAGCATACGAATCTCTGTAGCTTTCTGAATCCCAAATGAAATATAGATGAGTGATTGTATCACAAAATTCCTCATCAAAGGGGTGGTGCATTTAATTCTATGGCCCTGTATGGTGGGAGCCCCCATTGAAACATCCTTGCAATGAGTGGATAGATATACCATGAAAATGGTAACAAATATTTGTCCATTTGTATTGGAAAATTGTATTAAATTGCAAAATGTTCAAAGATAAAAGAGGTATACAAATACACATGCATTTAAGCTCTTAACACAAAATATTCTGTATTTGGTTGCAGCTGTTTATTTGGTAATATGGCATATGTGTGGGTCTGTATATGTGTGAGTAAAAGGCCCATACTTGAAATCTATATGAATTGAATATATTGATTTTGCGTAATCTTCTCCCTGTGTATCTCTCTCTCTCTCCCTCTTTCTCTCTCTCCCTCAGTTTAGTAAAGCTTTCATTTACAGATCCTTTGTATCCTACAGATAGATATTTGGTTATTATTGGTTTACTTGAGTATCGTCATAAAGGATTTGCTTTCTGATATACTCCAGTCAGCTTCAGCACATACACACACCCTTACACCAACTCAATTGCACAATATTTGACACACGTAGTCCTAGTAAAGGATCTTTGTGACCTATCTTTTGTTTTGTCTTTGGAAATTTCAATCAATTTTACGAAAATTAGAAATTATTTTGTAAAACTGCATCAATAAGGCATGAATTGATTTTTGTATTAACTAAACCATGGGTGGTAATGATCCACATTGGAATCTCTCTTAAGAATAATGAGGGAAAAGTCAAGCATTATTGGCCTCTAAAGGTGTGTATGTGTGTGTGTGTGTGCAAGAAAATTGGATGCAAGAATTTTAAAATTAATTGTATTGCAAATCTGGTGTACTCATCGAATTTTAATTGCAAACGAACGGTGTTTTAATTAGGCTATGTAATAACATAAATTGCGTTCCACAATCGCGAACGGACGGTGACAAAATGAAACGGAAACGTTCACAAAAAATTAAAACAGAATGTTCACAATTTCGTTCACGGGCGTTCATGATTTCATGAATGGCATTTTTCCTTTGGCCATAAAAAGTCTTAAAATAACCGCTAGACGTTGTTATGACAACTCCGCCGGTGGTGCAATGTGCTAAGGTGACTGTTAAATAGTATGGTGCAGACAACACAGGTTCGAGTCACGGTAGCTGATTCTTATACCCTCCATCATAGTATGGGGGTATATTTACTTTGTTATTCCGTTTGTAACACATCGAAATATTGCTCTAAGACCCCATAAAGTATATATATTCTGGGTCGTGGTGAAATTCTGAGTATATCTAAGCATGTCCGTCCGTCCGTCCGTCTGTTGAAATCACGCTAACTTCCGAACGAAACAAGCTATCGACTTGAAACTTTGCAAAAGTAGTTGTTATGGATGTAGGTCGGATGGTATTGAAAATGGGCCATATCGGTCCACTTTTACGTATTGCCCCCATATAAAGGGACCCTCAGATTTGGCTTGTGGAGCCTCTAACAGAAGCATATTTCATCCGATCCGGCTGAAATTTGGTACATGATGTTGGTATATGGTCTCTAATAACCATGCAAAAATTAGTCCACATCGGTCCATAATTATATATAGACCCCATATAAACCGATCTCCAGATTTGGCTTGCGAAGTCTCAAAGAGAAGCAAATTGCATCCGGTCCGGCTGAAATTTGGTACATGGTGTTAGTATATGGTATTTAACAACCATGCAAAAATTAGTCCACATCGGTTCATAATTATATATAGCCCCCATATAAACCGATCCCCAGATTTGGTTTGTGGAGCCTCTAAGAGAAGCATATTTCATCCGATCCGACTGAAATTTGGTACATGGTGTTGGTATATGATCTCTAACAACTATGCAAAAATTGGTCCACATCGGTCCCCAGATTTGGCTTGCGGAGCCTCAAAGAGAAGAAAATTTCATCCGATCCGGCTGAAATTTGGTACATGATGTTGGTATATGGTCTCTAATAACCATGCAAAAATTGGTCAATATCGGTCCTTAATTATATATAGCCCCCATATAAACCGATCCCCAGATTTGGCTTGTGGAGCCTCTAAGAGAAGCATATTTCATCCGATCCGCCTGCAATTTGGTACATGATGTTGGTATATGGTCTCTAATAACCATGCAAAAATTAGTCCACATCGGTTCATAATTATATATAGCACCAATATAAACCGATCCCCAGATTTGGCCTCCGGAGCCTCTTGGAGGAGCAAAATTCATCCGATCCGGTTCAAATTAGGAACGTGGTGTTGGTATATGGTCGCTAACAACCATACCAAAATTGGTCCAATCACACAAAAATTGGTCCATATCGGTCCATAATCATGGTTGCCACTAGAGCCAAAAATAGTCTACCAAAATTTTATTTCTATAGAAAATTTTGTCAAAATTTTATTTCTAGAGAAAATTTTGTTAAAATTTTTTTCGGTTCATAATAAAATTTTCATCATTGTCAAAATTTTATTTCTATAGAAAATTTTGTTCAAATTTTATTCGGTTCATAATCATGGTTGCCACTCGAGCCAAAAATAACCTACCAAGATTTTATTTCTATAGAAAATTTTGTCAAAAGTTTATTTCTATAGAAAATTTTGTGAAAATTTTATTTCTATAGAAAATTTTGTTAAAATTTTATTTCTGTAGAAAATTTTGTCAAAATTTTATGTCTACTTTGTCAAGCTGAATTATATACGTATTGGATCGATCTTGTTGATTTAATATATACCACGTATGGACTTACATACAATTTAGAAGATGGTGTTAGGAGATTTGTGGATGGCAGTGTTTAGAAGAAGTTTCTACGCAATCCATGATGGAGGGTACATAAGCTTCGGCCTGGCCGAACTTACGGCCGTATATACTTGTTTGATTTGATTTCAAAAATTTGCAATTTTTTGGTTTGATTTCAAGAATTTGCAATTTTTTGATTTTGGATTTTTTTTTTCGACAAAATTTAAATAATTCGTACGACTTTATTAATTCTTACTCTGGTTTTAACCTATTTGACACACGGAAAAAGTTAAAATTAGCCATTCAAAATATGAAAAACGCGAGTTATAAAATATTGAATCAAAAGAACTTTCTGTCTATTTAAAATAAAAAACATCTTTGGAAGGACATTTTTGGAAGTGTTTTAAATTTGTGCCTTTAGAAGACAACCAATTTTTTTTTCTGGGATGTAAATGTAAATCGGGCGAGAGATATATGGAAATCTGAAATGATTTTAACCAAATTTGACATGCATGACAGATACAGTTCTAATTCTTCTCGTTGTGCAAAATTTCACGTATATTTCATATGAGTGAAAATCGGACGCTATATCTAAAACCAGGGATCCGGAGCGGTCCATTTTTTTCGCTCCGCTCCCGCTCCGGAGAAAAAAAACCGCTCCGCTCCTCGCTCCGCTCCGAGAAAAAAAATTGCTCCGCTCCGCTCCGCTCCACGCTCCGCTCCGCTCCTCTTCGAGAAAATTATAGTACAAACATTGTATTATTTGTTCAATTGAGTTTTATTTTATTTAGAAAAATCGGGAGGTACATATATGGGAGCTATAGCTAAATCTGAACCGATTTCGATGATTTTTTGCACATATAGTTAGTGCTATAGAAGATTACATTTCGCCAACTTTGAGTAAGATCGGTTGATAAATAATTTGACAAAATCGGGCGATACATATATATGGGACCTATATCTAAATCTGAACCGATTTCGATGAAATTTTCAGACTTAAAGGGTGATACAGAAGATTATTTTCTGCTAAATTTGACGACGATCGGTTAGTAAAAAAAGTGCAACGTGACCCCATTTGTCGAAATCGGGCAATACATTTATATGGGAGCTATATCTAAATTTGATCCGATTTCATATAGCGTCCGTCCTTGTGCCCAAAAAAACTCCCTGTACCAAATTTCATCAAAATCGGTTAATAATTGCGACCGAAATCCTGTGAACAACAAATACATTGACAGACGGACGGATGGACGGACGGACGCCAAGCGCTAGATCGACTCAGGAGGTGATTCTGAGTCGATCGGTATATATTTTATGGGGTCTAAAATCAATATTTCTGTAGGCACATTTTTTGGCAGATCAAACTTATTATACCCTAACCACTATGTGGTTTAGGGTATAATGACTTTAAAACAATGTGTTGAAATATTTTATTAATTTTGAAGATTTTTTCAGAAATATTAAATCCATTTTGACTTCATTAAAATGAAATTTGCATTCATGTTAGGATACACATTTTTATGTCGAAACACTTAGATATAAGGACAAACAGACTTCATTGAAAAGTTTAGAGACTTTTAGACAAGGAAAAACTTTTTTTCAGAGAAATACGTCTTCTATTCTAAGCAAAATTCGTATTCGTATTTTAAGCATGTGAAATATTTGGCCTCCCGACAATATTCTTTGCGGTGCACCATCTACTATTTAATATGTGATAGAAACCAAATTTATGAAAATGGACCAAATTCTGTTTGGTCTGACCATCGGACCAAATTCAAAAATTAGAAATCTTTTGGACCAATTTTGGTCCGATCGGACGAAAACGGCAACGCTGATTGGAATTGAAAGTCTATACACAGAGTAGAAGTAACTACTCTCCGAAAGTTTTTTTGTTTTGCAACAGACGTAGAGAAGAGGTTTTGTTATATTTGTAATGTGTGTGTGTATGTTTATGTTTGCAACAACCTCCATCGAAATCAGCCCGTGGTATACCTACGAATATTCTTACTCAGATCTAGTGTTACCTAATTTCGCTTTTTTCCCTTTATTGTAAAAATACATTTTCGAACAGCGTTTTTAAGAAATGTTCGTTCTCAAAAAAGTAGATAACATGCAATAATACAAATCAAGTCATTATTTTTCAATGTGAGAAAAAAATTAAAATAAATGTATATGCGCACATTTTTCAACCAAAATTGAAACTATCCATAATTATACCCTGCTCCACACTGTGGAACAGGGTATTATAAGTTAGTGCATATGTTTGCAACACCCAGAAGGAGTGCATATGTTTGCAACACCCAGACACATGGTGTCTTTGGCAAAAATGCTAAGGGTGGTCTCCTGAGTCGATATAGCGATGTCCGTCTGTCCGTGAACACATTTTTGTAATCAAAGTCTAGGTCGCAGTTTTAGTCCAATCGACTTCAAATTTGGCACAAGTATGTGTTTTGGCTCAGAATAGATCCCTATTGATTTTGGAAGAAATCGGTTCAGATTTAGATATAGCTGCCATATATATATTTCGCCCGATATGGACTTATATGGCCCCAGAAGCCACAGTTTTACCCTAATTTACTTAAAATTTTGCACAAGAAGAACAATTGGTACTATAGTCAAGTGTGCCAAATTTTATTGAAATCGGTTTAGATTTAGATATAGCTCCCATATATATCTTTCGCTCGATATGGACTAATACGGTCCCAGAATCCAGAGTTTTACCCCAATTTAGTTGAAATTTTGCAGAGAGAGTAGAATTATCATTGTAGCTGTGCGTGCCAAATTTTGTTGAAATCGGTTCAGATTTAGATATAGCTCCCATATATAGCTTTCGCCCGATTTACACTCATATGGCCACAGAGGCCAATTTTTTGGTCCGATTTAGTTGAAATTTTGCACAGGGAGTAGAATTAGCATTGTTGCTATGCGTGCCAAATTTGGTTGAAATCGGTTCAGATTTAGATATAGCTCCCATATATAGCTTTCGCCCGATTTACACTCATATGACCACAGAGGCCAATTTTTAACTCCGATTTAGTTGAAATTTTGCAAAAGGGAGTAGAATTAGCATTGTTGCTATGCGTGCCAAATTTGGTTGAAATCGGTTCAGATTTAGATATAGCTCCCATACATATGTTTTTCTGATTTCGACATAAATGGTCAAAATACCAACATTTTCCTTGTAAAATCGCCACTGCTTAGTCGAAAAGTTGTAAAAATGACTCTAATTTTCCTAAACTTCTAATACATATATATCGAGCGATAAATCATAAATAAACTTTTTGGAAGTTTCCTTAAAATTGCTTCAGATTTAAACGTTTTCCATATTTTTTACTAATATTGTGTTCCACCCTAGTGCATTAGCCGACTTAAATTTTGAGTCTATAGATTTTGTAAAAGTCTATCAAATTCTTCCAGATCGAGTGATATTTAAATGTACGTATTTGGGATAAACCTTTATATATAGCCCTCAACACATTTGGCGGATATGATATGGTATCGAAAATTTAGATCTACAAAGTGGTGCAGGGTATAATATAGTCGGCCCCGCCCGACTTTAGACTTTCCTTACTTGTTTTAATTAAATTTTTGAGAACTAATATCAGAAATAAGAGAATGCTAGGATATAGTACAATAGTAAAGCAAATGTGAATGATAAAAAGCATGCCCGGTTCCAAAGATTTTGTCTACTTTAACAGTTTGGGTATTAATTCCGAGCCAAAGAAGCGGAGAATACAAGTAAGGATACTTTAAAGACGCAATTCTCTTTTAAATTTGGGGGTTATGTACTTGCTTCTAGGAAGCAAATGTTAATTTTTAATTTTTTTTAGATTTTTTCGTCAGTTGTTATCAAAATCCTTTAAAAACGAGTTAACGAGTTATTTTTTTTTCCATATTAAGACTCGACTTCCAGTAGAAATTATGCTATGTTTCAAGTAAAAGCGTCTTTAAAATAAAGTGTTGAAAAACATGTCTTATTTTTTTAACGATTTTTTGCTTTGTAGGCAAGATGCAAAAAGGAAACAAATTTAAAGACAATTTTATTAATTTTAAAGAATTTTTCTTAATTATTAAAGTCACGTTGACCTTACCTCAAAAATTTTATCTTTCATGTTATGATACACATTTTTAAGTAAAATCACTTAATTATAAGGACATTACAACTTCATTCAAAAGTTTATTGCCTTTTGGACAAGAAAAAAACTTTATTTTAGAGAAATGCGTCTTCCATGTTAAGCAAAATTTGCATTCTTATTCTAAGGACATGGAATCTTTGACTTCACGACAATATTTTTTTCAGTGTAGAAAACTAAAAAATTAAATATAAATAAGATCGTTTAATTGCATTTATTTGACGTTCATTACAAACATCTTTGTAGTAATACGGGATGAAATTGATCGAAAGTACTGTTGTTACTTTTACAACACATACTAGATATATATTTTGACATTTGCCGTTTTTGAAAACAATTACTAAAAAACACGTTGTGTTTTCCCCAATGTACGTACGTACAAAAATACATATCGTACATTTTAAACGTTTACTCACACTACGCTAAGTACTAGCTAAATTTGAAATTACCTACACAGTGTAATTTCAAAGTTACACATTTCATTCAAGTAATATTTTATTCGGAGCGGAGCGGTTTTTCATTTGGAAACCGCTCCGCTCCCGCTCCGCTCCGGATTTTAGAAATGTCGCTCCCGCTCCGCTCCCGCTCCGGCAAAAAAAGGGCTTGCTCCGCTCCGCTCCGCTCCGCTCCGCTCCGGATCCCTGTCTAAAACTGAACTGATTGCAACCAAATTCGATACATCTGGCTAGAATTTTCTACTCCCTGTACTCCCTGTTCACGTATATGGGAGAAAAACTTTGGCCACTGTGGCCATAGAAGTGTGAAAGATAGATAAGAGCGGTACTTTTAAATCTGAAACGATTTCAATCAAATTTAGCACTCTTGAACATATTAACAGCTTACACTGAAAAAATACAGGCCAAAAATGTCATGTTCTTAAAAAACGAATGCGTATTTTGCTTAGCATAGAAGACGCATTTCTCTGATACAAATTTTTTTCGTTGTTTCGTTCGGAAGTTTGCGTGATGTTAACAGACCGACGGACGGACGGATATGCTTAGATCGACTCAGAATTTCACCACGACCAAATAAATAAATAAATAAATAAACCGATCCCCAGATTTGGCCTCCGGAGCCTCTTGGAGGAGCAAAATTCATCGGATCCGGTTCAAATTTGGAACGTGGTGTTAGTATATGGCCGCTAACAACCATACCAAAATTGGTCCATATCGGTCTATAGTTATATATAGCCGATCTCCAATCACACAAAAATTGTTCCATATCGGTTCATAATCTTGCCACTCGAGCCAAAAATAATCTACCAAAATTTTATTTCTATAGAAAATTTTGTCAAAATTTTATTTCTATAGGAAATTTTGTCAAAATTAGATTTCTATAAAAAATTTTGTCAATATTTTATTTCTATAGAAAATTTTGTTCAAATTTTATTTCTATATAAAAGTTTGTTTAAATTTTATTTCTGTAGAAAATTTTGTCTAAATTTTTATTTCTAAAGAAAATTTTGTCAAAATTTTATTTCTATAAAATTTTTTTTGAAAATTTTATTTCTATAGAAAATTTTGTCAAACTGAATTATATTTTTTGATTTAATATATATATATATATTGCGTACTTTCTAAGACTTGCCCAAAAGGACTGCATTGGAAATGAAGAAAATCGATAGAAGATCCCGGGATGCGCTTTAAAAGAAATGATTGTGGACTAATCCAAAAGGACTGCATCGGAAGTGAAAATGTTCGCTTTAAAAGAAATGTTTGTGGAACAACTTCCACTTTTTTTACTGGGTATATATGCAATTTCTACAAAACGAGAGACGTTCTACAATGTAAGTGGATTTGACATTTCTGTTCAACAAAATACGAATTGAGTTAGATGAACGCAATTTTAGTGGTAACGTAACATCTTCGTTCGCTTTGATTTTCGTTTCGATTGGAGTTTAGATAGAACTTAGAGAAACCAATATCTGCTATTTTTCATTTTTTACGCGTACTTAGACTAGATTTCGAATATCAGAAATAGGCTGTAATAATTGTACCCCTTGTACAAAATATTAAGCAAATCAGGGTGAAACTCTAACTTCTGGAGCCATATAAGTGCATATCGGACGGACGATATATGTAGTATGTGAGAGGTATCTAAATCTGAATCGATATGGACCCAACTCGGGACACTTATAAAGAATGTGTAAAATATCAAATAAAATTTTCGACACATTCAATTAATTTTTTAAATTGGTTACAAATTTAAATTTGCTTTAACCATCTGCTAAAACTTGTAATTGGAAAATTTAGAAAAAAATCTATTTTCGGTGTATTGCCTTCGAGTCTATATTCAAACTTTATTCCCCATTCAATTCATCTTGTCAGTTGATATTTTTTTGTCCTGAGCATTGGTTATTCAATGGCAAATATGAATTTCCCATTCACATGAGTATTTACATTGGACTCAAAGGACATTCTCATATCGCATGGTAATCCTTCAAAAGAAAAAAAAAACAAAAACCATGCATTTCAATATCAATTCAATTGAAATTGTTTTCACCTTTATGGATTTTAACTACCAAATTCGAAAATTCCATTTCATGCCATGTCATGGCAATCATAAAATTCGTTTACCATGAGGAGGATAAAAACCAAAAAAAAAACGCTGAAATGTCCAAAGATGACTTTAAGCCAAAGACAAAAATATCATATCAGCTATATTCACAATTAAAAACAGAAAGACGGAAAATGTAAATACCAGGTTTTGGAGTTTTTTTTCCAATTAAGGAAAAGTTGGAAGTTGTACCACAAACATTTCTTTTAAAGCGCAACCCGGAATCCCCCATCAATTTTTTCCACTTCCGATGCAGTTCTTTTGGACAAGTCCACTAGCATTTCTTTTAAAGCGCATCCTGGGATCCCCAATAGGTCTTTTCCACTTCCGATACAGTCCTTTTGGACAAGTCTTAGAAAGTACAGAATTAGGATGTTTTAAGTGAAAATTTAAGTTTTTGACAATTAAATTTCGCACAAAAGAATAGAAAATCAATAAAAAACAAGTATATACGGCCGTCATTTCGGTCAGGCCGAATCTTATGTTCCCTCCACCATAGATTGCGTAGAAACTTCTACGAAAGACTGTCATCCATAATTACGAATCGATATGGACTTTTGCACGGTACGTACACGCAAAAAAATAATTCTTTCCTCCCAAACGAAATTTTAGACAAACAAAGTTCGCATATAATTTTTGTGATAAACGTTTATTCTTTTCCAGGATGTAAAAACAATTTCATAGAGACAAACTAAAAAAACATTGTTTTCTTGCTACTTGCATTTTCCATCACATCTTTCTCACATCGACGAGGTTTTTTAGTTCTTCACACCTTTTCCTGTAATACCAACAATTAGAATAAATTATACGATTTTATAAATTTTTCAAATTTTTTTACCTTTCGCGTGAACGGAGAATCGAACCGCGGACCATGCACTTTGTAAGCCAACACACTAACCACTGAGCTATGTACCTGTTATGGTCATCAATAGATAAATATCCATATAAGTTATATTTATATAGCATAGCTTGCGGCGCCCACAAACCGAATAAACAAAGTTTATTTAACATAAACAAATATTTACTTTGGCACCGTGGAGCAGTGGTTGCTACGCCCGACTTGCATGCCAAGGGTCGTGGGTTCGATCCCTGCTTCGACCAAAGTTTTTTTTTACATATATTCCAGATATGTTCGGAAGATTCCGAAAAAATGTTCAACATTACATTGTAGTATATTATATTTTGAACTGTAAAATGTGTCGTATTGAAGACCTAAAGTCAGAAAAGAACAGTGTTTGATATAAACGAAATGGACTATGTTGTTGTTTCAAAAATAAATTTTTTTATTGAAAAAATAAAAATTTTGTAACAAACGAATTTTGTAACAAACGAATTTTTTTGCTGATAAAAGTTTAAAATTTTCGAAGCAATTCAAAAAACTCTAACAACAGAAAAACGTTTTCGGTACACGTTTTCCAAACGTTTTTTTTTTCTTTGTATGTAGAGCCAGAACTAAAATGTGGGGGTCGCTTATATGGGGGCTATATACAATTATGAACTTGATATGGACCAATTTTTGTGTGATTGGGGATCGATTTATCTGAGGGCTATATATACCTATAGACGATATGGACCTAGTTAGGCATGGTTGTTAACGACCATATACTAGCACAATGTACCAAACTTCAACTGACTCAAACCAAACTTCAACTGCTCCTCCAAGAGACTCCAAAACCAAATCTCGGGATCGGTTTATATGGGGGCTATATATGATTATGGACCGATATGGACCACTTTTGACATGGTTGTTAAATATCATATACTACCACCACGTACCACATTTCAACCAGATCGGATGAATTTTGCTTTTCCAAAAGGCACCGGAGGTCAATTCTGGAGATCGGTTTATATGAGGGCTATATAAAATTATGGACTGATATGAACCAATTCCTACATTGTTGTTGGATACCATACAATACTAACATCACATACCAAATTTCTACTGAATCAGATGAATTTTGGTCTTCCAAGAGGTTCCGTAAGTCAAATCTGGTGATCGGTTTATATGGGGGCTATATATAATTATGGACCGATCTCGACCAATTTTTGCATGGGTGTTTGAGGCCATATATTAACACCATGTACCAAATTTCAACTGAATCAGATGAATTTTGGTCTTCTAAGAGGCTCCGGAGGTCAAATCTGGTGATCGGTTTATAAGGGGGCTATATATAATTATGGAACGATGTCAACCAATTGTTGCATGGTCATTAGAGACTATATACTTACACCATGTATCAAATTTCAGCCGGATCGGATGAAATTTGCTTCTCTTAGAGGCTCTGAAACCAATTCGGGGGATCGGTTTCTATGGGGGCTGAATTTGCATCACTTTTTAAGGTGTGGTCCGAATTCAATGTTTTGGATGTGAATTATAAAATTGTGTGTTATGTTCCCAAATAAATAATTTTTATAATTTTTTATGATTTTTAATACATTCTAACGCTTGTCTAAAACGTTTGACCTAAAATATTTTCAAAAATTCAAAATTTTTTTAGAATTGATTTGTAATTTTTTCACCAAAATTTAAATAATTTGTACCATTTTATTAATTCTTACTCTCTTTTTAACCTATTTGAAACAAAATAATTTAACATTTCTTATTGAAAATATTAAGAAGCGAGTTTTGAAAAAAAATGAATCAAAAGAACTTCCTGTGTAGTTAAAATAAAGAGCATCTTTGGGAGAGCATTTTTGTAATTGTTTTTAATGTTGTGCCGTTAGAAGAATTTCCATTTTTTTGCTGGGAGTTTTTTTAAATTTCTTCATCCAAATGAACTTCCAAGGCATAACTTCTAAAGCAATGCAAAGGATCCAAAAATGGTGTACTTCCGTCCTATGACAAGCCCATGTAAAAATCATTGGCGATAATCCAAGTTTGCACTACTTCTGGATCACAAATTGGGGATCCAAACTACTTTGATGGAAGATTCGCAGCCAAAAATATTGGACCTGACCAAGCTTGTTAAGAACTAATATTTTATTTAATTTTTTATTATTATTTTTTTATTATTACACATTGTTTTGTTATTATTTTTACTTAACTTTTTTTTTCTTTTTTATTTAGTTTTTTAATTTTTTTTTAACGAGTATGACCAATTTATTGAACTCTCCACCCCATGGCGAACCAATACAAATAAAAAAATCCCATTTCAAAGAGAAAATTGTTTCCCCCATGAAATTTTCTTTTTTCCGTAATTTCCCACATTGGTTTCAGTCCTCTTTCAGCATGAACAACATTTGCTTTAGCATGATTTCCTGTAATTTCCTGGCAATTCATATTTTCATTTCCGTATCCGTTTTGATTGCAATTGCCACTTTGAGGAGACCAAAGTCTTGTGCTATTTTTGGTCTTTTTCGATTGTCATTGCACAAATTACTCATGTAATAGACACCTCCAATGAAATTTCCAGATTGAGGTGCTCTTTTCGGTATCCAGACAAAACGGAAATTGTGAATAATTTAAAAGGGAAATTAGCACCTACCAGGTGTTCTCTAGCGCATACATTGCACTGGCATAGAGTGTAATTTTCCTAAAAGGAAATGGGTCTAATTGTGGTCACAGGCCATATGCTAGGGAATGGAGAGTTTAAAAATTTACATGCAAGTAAACATCGAGGGATCGGTTTATATGAGGGCTACATATAATTATGGACCGATGTGGGCCAATTTTTGCATGGTTGTTAGAGACCATATACTTACACCATGTACGAAATTTCAGTCGGATCGGATGAAATTTGCTTCTCTTCGAGGATCTGCAAGCCAAATTTGGGGGTCCGTTTATATGGGGGCTATACGTAAATGTGGACCGATATGGCCCATTTGCAATACCATACGACCTAAATCAATAACAACTACTTGTGCCAAGTTTCAAGTCGATAGCTCGTTTCGTTCGAAGTTAGCGTGATTTCAACAGACGGACGGACGGACGGACATGCTCAGATCGACTCAGAATTTCACCGCGACCCAGAATATATATATATACTTTATGGGGTCTTAGAGCAATATTTCGATGTGTTACAAAAGGAATGACAAAGTTAATATACCCCATCCTATGGTGGAGGGTATAAAAAGAAAATCTAATTTAATTGTCACCAAAAAAAAACTTAAAGGGTGATACGGTCAAAATTTGGTCAATATAAACTTGACGTATTTCTTTCAATTTTGCATTTAAAAAACCTGAACACCCTTCAGTTTGAAGGTGTGTGTGTAGAATTTTGCTCGTATTTTGATTTTGGAATTCACTCTTCAGTTGTCAAAATGCCGTCCAAGCAAAAAGAGCAGCGTATCAAAATTTTGCTCGCGCATTGTGAAAATCCAAGCTACTCGCACGCAAAGCTGGCAAAATCGCTAAAAGTTGCCAAATCAACCGTTACAAATGTAATTAAAGTGTTTGGGGAACGTTTGTCGACAGCCAGGAAGTCTCGATCGGGGGAAATCGAAAACCGGAAGCCGTTGAGATGACAAAGAGAGTTGCCGGTAGTTTCAAGCGAAACCCTAACCTCTCTCTCCGAGATGCCGCAAATAAGCTGGGTGTATCGTCTACAACCATGCATCGAGCCAAAAAACGAGCCGGACTATCGACTTACAAGAAGGTAGTGACTCCAAATCGCGATACACGACGATGCTGACGAAGTTTGACTGCGTGGTAATGGACGACGAAACCTACGTCAAAGCCGACTACAAGCAGCTTCCGGGACATGAGTTTTATACGGCAAAAGGAAGGGGAAAGGTAGCAGATATTTTCAAGCACATAAAACTGTCAAAGTTCGCAAAGAAATATCTGGTTTGGCAAGCCATCTGTACCTGTGGCTTGAAAAGCAGCATTTTCATAGCTTCCTGGACTGTCAACCAAGAAATTTACATGAAAGAGTGTTTGAATAAACGTCTGCTGCCTTTCCTGAAGAAACACGGTTGTTCCGTACTGTTTTGGCCGGATTTGGCATCTTGCCATTACGGTAAAAAGGCCATGGAGTGGTACGCCGACAACAACGTGCAGGTGGTTCCCAAGGACAAGAACACTCCCAACACGCCAGAGCTCCGCCCAATTGAGAAATACTGGGCTATTGTCAAGCGGAAAACTGCTAAGGACGAGCAGCAGTTCAAGGCAAACTGGCTTTCTGAGGCGAAGAAGGTGGACAAGGTGGCTGTACAAAATCTGATGGCAGGTGTCAAGCGTGAGGTCCGGCAATTCGGATTTGGAAAAGCGAAAGCCTAACTGAATATTTTTCCTGAATTTTATACTAATTGAACTTGAAACAGAAATTTAATTTGATTTTTTAAATAAACGATTTCACCATTTTACACGCGTTTTCCCTTGACCAAATTTTGACCGTATCACCCTTTAAACCGTCTTTGAAGACCTTGTAAACACGGATTCTACCGTTCCACCGATAATCGGCGTGAAAAGATTAAGCGGTCCATCGGTTTTCATTACTCAACCCAGCAATTAGTCAAACGACTTCTAATAGCTGCTGTTAATTTCCTATAGTATGGGTTCTGGGGTCCATTTACCCATTACCACTTTTGCAATGTCAGAATATCGCACTCATAACTTCTGAGGCAGAAGTCATAGACATCTCAAATACACAATCAAAAACATTAAAATTGGCTTTTGAGACCTTGTTCTACCGGTCCACCGACAATTGGTGTGAAAATATTAACCGGTACACCGATTTCCACCGGTTTTGATCACTCTACCCAGAAATTAAACCGTCAAACGGATGTTCACTTCAAGTTAACCAAAAATTGTTCTATTCTAGGCTTCTAAAATTGGTGGCTCAAGTTTAAAGATTGTCAATTCAAACAGCGTTCAATACGACCAAGTTAGACAAAATATTGAGAATTTTTTGACTTGTTAAAGTCAACCTGCATAATCTATTGAAGAAATATGACACCGGTTCGCCGAAAATCGGTGTGAAAAGATTAACCTGTCCACCGGTTTTCATTCACCGGATTTTATCACTTTACACAATAATTAGACCTTCATGTTGTAAAGAGCATACAATTCTGTCAAGTTAGACAAAATATTTAATTCCAATTACCGAACCACAGATAATCTTGTAAGCAAAAGTACATGCCATAACTGGGAGCCACTGTGGTGCAATGGTTAGCATGCCCGCCTTGCATACACAAGGTCGTGGTTTCGATTCCTGCTTCGATCGAACACCAACAAGTTTTTCAGTGGTGGATTATCCCACCTCAGTAATGCTGGTGACATTTCTGAGGGTTTCAAAGCTTCTCTAAGTGGTTTCACTGGAATGTGGATCGCCGTTCGGACTCTGCTATAAAAAGGAGGTCCTTTTTATAGCAGAGCTCAACATGGAATCGGGAATCATTGAGCTCAACATGGAATCGGGCAGCACTCAGTGATAAGAGAGAAGTTCACCAATGTGGTATAACAATGGACTGACTAGTCTAAGTGAACCTGATACCTCAGGATCCCACCTAACCTAACCTAACATACATGTCATAACGGAATTTGTTAATTGACATGGAAAAACACGAGGCCAGATCTCCGGGGCGATGGAGGCAATAGCAGCCATTACAGTTCGATCGCGAACCGTATTAGAATCAAAAGAATGATCAACGAATACTCGGAATACAGTAAGATTAGCATAGTTACAATGCTAATTCTACTCCCTATGCAAAATTTCAACTAAATCGGAGCAAAAAATTGGCCTCTGTAGGCAAATGAGTGTAAATCGGGCGAAAGCTATATATGGGAGCTATATCTAAATCTGAACCGATTTGGCTGATATTTTGCAATAAAATATTCGGATGTACGGAATTTGAGGAAGATCGCCAATTACACACAAAGAAAATTTCATTAAAAGTCAGCCAACGAAAGGTTTTCATTGATATAATGAAACGCTTTCATTAATACAATGAAAATATTCGTTAATAGTACGAAACGTTACGTTGATTTGCAGAAAATTCGTTATATTAACGAAAAAATTCGTTGTATTAACGAATTTGTTTCATTGGCTGACTTTTAACGACACATTTCGTTAATATAACGAAACTTTTTCTATTAGTGTATGACCAGATCGGTGAAAATATATATGGCAGCTATATCTAAATCTGAACCGATTTTTTCCAAAATCAATAGGGATCGTCTTTGAGCCGAAACAGGACCCTATACCAAATTTTAGGACAATCGGACTAAAACGGCGAGCTGTACTTTGCACACAAAAATACATCAACAGACAGAGAGACGGACATCGCTAAATCGACTCAGAATTTAATTCTAAGCCGATCCGTATACTAAAAGCTTGGTCTATGATTACTCCTTCTTGGCGTTACATACAAATGCACAAACTTAAGTTTTTAATTATTATACCCTGTACCACAGTAGTGGTGAAGGGTATAAATACTATTGGATGAAGCAGGCAACCAAAATCTGGAGAATTACTCAAGGAGAGTAGGACGACAGTCAGGAGGGCTTTGACAATCGTGACCGGGAACCTACACTCTTAGAAAAATATGTTTTTCATATGTTCCGATATAAACAAAGTGTGATTCGGGCACAATTTTAAAACACAATATATTTAAGTGCAAACATGTAATGTTCCTAAACTAACACTAAATGTTTGGGACATCTATTTTAATATGTTAGAATATATTATGTTTGGGGCATAAATGTTTCATAAAAATTATATGTGTGAATGCAAACATATATAAATTTACAAATTTCGGCTAAACATACATATGGTGTGATATTTTATCCAAAGCGACAGAGAGAGTATAGAGAATGAAATAGAGATGGAAACCGGGAGAGTTGACGAAAGATATCATCATAACACAGCGAAAGAATCCAAAGAGAGAAATTTTTGTGAAACTGCTTGTATGTTGTTTCGGAAAACTGGTTTATGATAACGCCAAAAATTTGATATGCTTAAGTCTAAATATTATTTAATTTGAATAAAGAGAATGGACATTCGGAATTAAGAGAATAGACATTTGAAAAAAAGCATGTGTTTTCGCCTTGAGAGCACCATTTTATGTATGTGTGGGCATGTGTTTTGTTTATCATTTTGGCATTATGGGAACAATTTTTTTCTTGGTGCGTTAAAAGAAATCAGGGGTCTTCATAAAAATAACGAAAGGGCACTATACTATTTTTAGAGTTGGGACAGTAAAATGAAATAAGGAGGAAATAGTGAAAAATTACACAGTAAAATGTATAAAAACAAAGTTTAGTTCCTCTTTATTAATAAGTAGTCCCAGAGGATTTGACGGACACCTTCAAATATAAAAGCGGGCATTAAGTTCGAGTTTTGCAGCTAAAACAATTTAAAAGGTTTATTTTCTTTAAAATGAATTATTAAAGAAAAATAAAAGGCATTTTAGACCGATGGTGTTAAATGCTAGTACAAAACTGTTCACGCCTAAATAAGTTTATGTTTATATTATAAAATTATTTATGTATGTTACTACTCGACTCCATGTTCTTCTTTTGTTAGAGTTTTTGAATTCCTTCCAAATATTAAAGTTTTGTACCAAACAGTTTTTTGTTACAAAATTGTTATTTTTGCAATAAAAAATAATATTTTATCCAAAAATCAGTCAATTTCGTTTATATCAAGCACTGTTAATGACTATACATCTTTAATAATCCACATTTCGAAGTTTCATTATAAAAATTTTATATAGTATAAATATAAATGTGTAAATTAAAAAAAAACAAGTATATACGGCCGTAAGTTCGGCCAGGCCGAATCTTATGTACCCTCCACCATGGATTGCGTAGGAACTTCTACTAAATGCTGTCATCCACAATCGAATTACTTGGGTTGCGATAACACTTGCCGATGGCAAGGTATCGTAAAACTTTTTAACACTGTCTTCTAAATTGTAAGTTAGCCCATACGGGGTATATATTAAACAAAAAAAGGCCGATTAAATACGTATATAATCTAGTTTGACAAAATTTTCTATAGAAATAAAATTTTGACAAAATTTTCTATAGAAATGAAACCTTGACAAAATTTTCTATAGAAATAAAATTTTGACCAAATTTTCTATAGAAATAAAAATTTGACAAAATTTTCTATAGAAATAAAAACTTGACAAAATTTTCTATAGAAATAAAATTTTGACAAAATTTTCTATGGAAGTAAAATGTTGACAAAATTTTCTATAGCAATACAATTTTGACAAAAATTTCTATAGAAATAAAATGTTGACAAAATATTGTATAGAAATAAAATTTTGACAAAATTTTGTATAGAAATAAAATGTTGACAAAATTTTCTACAGAAATAAATTTTTTACAAAATTTTCTATAGAAATAAAATTTTGACAAACATTTCTATAGAAATAAACTTTTGACAAAACTTTCTATAGAAATGAAATTTTAACAAAACTTTCTATAGTAATAAAATTTGACAAAATTTTCTATGGAAATAAAGTTTAGGTAGATTACAAAATTTTCTATAGAAATAAAATTTTGACAAAATTTTCTATGGAAATAAAATTTTGACAAACATTTGTATAGAAATAAACTTTTGACAAAACTTTCTATAGAAATGAAATTTTGACAAAACTTTCTATAGTAATAAAATTTGACAAAATTTTCTATGGAAATAAAGTTTTGGTAGATTATTTTTGGCGATATGGACCAATTTTTGTGTAATAAGTCATCGGCTATATATAACTAAAGACCGATATGGACCAATTTTTACATGGCTGCTAGAGGCCATATATTGACAAAATGTACCAAATTTCAGCCGTATCGGATGACTTTTGCTCCTCCAAGAGGTTCCGGACGTCAAATCTGGGGACGGTTTATATGGGAACTATATATAATTATGGACCGATATGGACCAAATTTTGCATGGTTGTTAGAGACCATATACTAACACCATGTACTAAATTTCAACTGGATCGGATGAATTTTTGCTCTTCCAAGAGGCTCCGGAGTTCAAATCTGGGGATCGGTTTATATGGGGGCTATATATAATTATGGACCGATATGGACCAATTTTTGCATGGTTATGAGATGCCGTAAAATAACATCAGGTACCAAATTTCAACCGGATCGGATGAATTTTGCCCCTCCAAGAGGCTCCGTAGGTCAAATCTGGGGATCGGTTTATATGGGGGCTATATATAATTATGGACCGATATGGACCAATTTTTGCATGGTTGTTAAAAACCGTATACTAAGACGACGTACTAAATTTCAACCGGATCGGATGAATTTTGCTCCTCCAAGAGGCTCCGGTGGTCAAATCTGGGGATCGGTTTATATGGGAGCTATATATAATTATGGACCGATATGGACCAATTTTTGCATGGTTGTTAGAGGCCGTATACTAACATCAGGTACCAAATTTCAACCGGATCGGATGAATTTTGCCCCTCCAAAAGTCTCCGGAGGTCAAATCTGGGGATCGGTTTATATGGGGGCTATATATAATTATGGACCGATATGGACCAATTTTTGCATGGTTGTTAGAGACCATATACTAACATCAGGTACCAAATATCAATCGGATCGGATGAATTTTGCCCCTCCAAGAGGCTCCGGAGGTCAAATCTGGGGATCGGTTTATATGGGGGCTATATATAATTATGGACCGATATGGACCAATTTTTGCATGGTTGTTAGAGACCGTATACTAAGACCACGTACCAAATTTCAACCGGATCGGATGAATTTTGCTGCTCCGGGAGGCTCCCCAAGCCAAATTTGGGGATCGGTTTATATGGGGGCTATACGTAAACGTGGTCCGATATGGCCCATTTTCAATACCATCCGACCTACATCAATAACAACTACTTGTGCCAAGTTTCATGTCGATAGCTTGTTTCGTTCGGAAGTTAGCGTGATTTCCACAAACGGACGGACAGCCGGACAGACGGACAGACGGACGGACGGACAGACGGACAGACGGACGGACGGACATGCTTAGATCGACTCAGAATTTCACCACGACCCAGAATATATATACTTTATGGGGTCTTAGAGCAATATTTCGATGTGTTACAAACGGAATGACAAAGTTAATATACCCCCATCCTATGGTGGAGGGTATAAAAAAAAAGTGTTCGGTCGGAGTAGGGATTGAACCCACGACCCTTTGCATTCAAGGCAGACATGCTAACCACTGCTCCACGTGGCAAACAAATGTATGTTTCTGTTAAATAATGTTATGTTTGCATGGGCTCGTGGGCGCTGCAAACTATGCTATATAAATGTAACTTATAACGATAATTATCTGCTGGTGACCATAACAGCTACGTAGCCCAGTGGATAGTGTGTTGGCTTACAAACTGTATGGTCCTCGGTTCGATTCTCCGTGCAGGCGAAAGGTAAAATGTATAAAAGTGAATAATTTCTTCAACATTATTTGTATTACAGAAAAAGGTGCCAAGAATTAAAATATTTCGTGGAAGTGAAAATAACGAGTATGTTAGGGAATGAGCACAATCGTCTTTGGGAAAAATTCTTCCAAGCATATAATATTTTTGGGCTCAAAGTGCTTCCAAACATATAATATGTTCACATAAAACAAACATATTAATGTTTCGGCAGTATCCAATAATATATGTGCTTCCTGCAAAATATGTTTGGAACATATGTTAAAGAAGCGATTTTTTTTGAGGGTGTAGATATAAGAGCACATCTGTGCCGAATAGGATCATCAGAGAATGCTGGATGTAGGACGTGTTTTGAGGACGATGAGACCTTGGAACACTATCTTTGTCACTGCCGTGCCTTTACTAGTGAGAGAAATAACCATTTCGGTGAGGAGGGGATTCGAGACCTGGCCCAGCAGGGACTGGAAACAAATTAGGGAATTCATTAAGGACACTGAGTTCCTGGAATAAAAGAAGGGTACGGTAGAAAAGTTAGAAGCTAGAGCGCACAGCGAGTCAAATACTAGATGTCGCACGTCGGACGACATGAGACAGGGATACATAGATCCTCTTTTCAAATTAACCTAGACAAAATGAGAATTAAACTCTAAAGGCCTTTTGGAAAACTAGAATCTACATAATCCATTGAAGATATATAGCCCTGATTGTATGGCAATTGCTCACTAAATCATTCCATATCAATGATTTACAACCAAAAATATTGTGACAAGCCACAACGCAATAGTCCTCTCGGGTTTTTTGGGGAAAAAATCAATTTGGAAATCCTTAGGGAAACAAGTGCATAATGTCGACATCATGACCAAAACGACGTTGGTTAAATCCAATCAAGCGGTACACACGACATCGAAATGGCAAAAAGTCACACGTTATTAAATTCCAAAACGATATTAATGAATAATAACAATAAAATCTCATATCAAAAACCACAAATAATAATAGAGAACAATGACAGGGTAACAACCACTCCAACAAAAGGCACCGAGGAGGAAAACGAAAATTATTAAACTAGCCAGTAGTCCAGGAAACCAAATGAATATATAAGAGGGGGGAGGGAAATTTCTCATAAAGAGGATGTGTGAACATTTTCCAAAATTTTTGTTTTTGCTCTGGAAAGCCTGAGAAATATTGTCATCGTTAGCATCATTGCCACGCACAACTCTCTGGAGACTAACTTAATCGCATTGAACTACGTGCTCTCTTTCTCTTCGTCTCTCTGTCGTCATAACCCTTGCTGAGTTTGGTTTTTCTCATTTGTTTGTTGTACAAATTATCCAAATTCACACGCGCCTTAGTGGTTTTGTTCAACCAGGCTATTTGGGTAGAGTAACGTCCTTACTAACAGTTTGCTGGCTTGTTGCTCTAGATCTATATCTGTGGGCTAGAAACCAGTGTAATCACCCTGAAAAACACTCATCCAACCTGCTGTTGCTATACCCAAGCAATAGAATTCAATGCTGATGAAGACACGCGTCCATATCCATTGTCTATCTCCTCCCCCTTGCGTATGAGTTTGAATGCCAAGGATTTTGGCATTTTGCACTTGTCAAACTGTCTTGGCTGGTAATTGCAAGTGTTATTGTTTGTGTTTGGTAACATTTATTTATTATTTATTAGCAGCCCTTAAATGAAGTAGCAGTAAAACGCCAATACCACCCATCGACCTGGGGAAGGCATTAAGGGTTTCCGTAGTGTTAACTCCAGTCAAAGCATTGAGTCCTTGATGATGTCTAGTAGCAAAGGCAACAAAAGATTCATTTGCCTACCCTTCGTAAACAGAAAACGGAATTGTTTCGAATTTTGTCAGTGGCTTGTTAACCAGCAGCCTGACAACTACAATACACCCCATTCTTGAGTATCACCATTGAATCACTTGCATTTTGTCTGCTAATAGTTCATCTTTTTTATGGTGATTTCCTCTTTGTCTGTGTATTCCCTCCCCTTCCCCCATCATCTTTCGTTTCCGAAGTGTTACTGTTTAACTTTGTTGTTTGTTCTGCCTGTTTTGTTCATTATTTTAATATTTACAAATGTTATTTGTAGTTTGTTTTTATACCCTCCACCATAGGATGGGGGTATATTAACTTTGTCATTCCGTTTGTAACACATCGAAATATTGCTCTAAGACCCCATAAAGTATATATATTCTGGGTCGTGGTGAAATTCTGAGTCGATCTAAGCATGTCCGTCCGTCCGTCCGTCTGTCCGTCTGTCCGGCTGTCCGTCCGTCTGTGGAAATCACGCTAACTTCCGAACGAAACAAGCTATCGACATGAAACTTGGCACAAGTAGTTGTTATTGATGTAGGTCGGATGGTATTGAAAATGGGCCATATCGGACCACGTTTACGTATAGCCCCCATATAAACCGATCCCCAAATTTGGCTTGGGGAGCCTCCCGGAGCAGCAAAATTCATCCGATCCGGTTGAAATTTGGTACGTGGTCTTAGTATACGGTCTCTAACAACCACGCAAAAATTGGTCCATATCGGTCCATAATTATATATAGCCCCCATATAAACCGATCCCCAGATTTGACCTCCGGAGACTTTTGGAGGGGCAAAATTCATCCGATCCGATTGAAATTTGGTACCTGATGTTAGTATACGGCCTCTAACAACCATGCAAAAATTGGTCCATATCGGTCCATAATTATATATAGCCCCCATATAAACCGATCCCCAGATTTGACCACCGGAGCCTCTTGGAGGAGCAAAATTCATCCGATCCGGTTGAAATTTAGTACGTGGTCTTAGTATACGGTTTTTAACAACCATGCAAAAATTGGTCCATATCGGTCCATAATTATATATAGCCCCATATAAACCGATCCCCAGATTTGACCTCCGGAGCCTCTTGGAGGGACAAAATTCATCCGATCCGGTTGAAATTTGGTACCTGATGTTAGTTTACGGCATCTCATAACCATGCAAAAATTGGTCCATATCGGTCCATAATTATATATAGCCCCCATATAAACCGATCCCCAGATTTGAACTCCGGAGCCTCTTGGAAGAGCAAAATTCATCCGATCCAGTTGAAATTTAGTACATGGTGTTAGTATATGGTCTCTAACAACCATGCAAAATTTGGTCCATATCGGTCCATAATTATATATAGTTCCCATATAAACCGTCCCCAGATTTGACGTCCGGAACCTCTTGGAGGAGCAAAAGTCATCCGATACGGCTGAAATTTGGTACATTTTGTCAATATATGGCCTCTAACAGCCATGTAAAAATTGGTCCATATCGGTCTTTAGTTATATATAGCCGATGACTTATTACACAAAAATTGGTCCATATCGCCAAAAATAATCTACCAAAACTTTATTTCCATAGAAAATTTTGTCAAATTTTATTACTATAGAAAGTTTTGTCAAAATTTCATTTCTATAGAAAGTTTTGTCAAAAGTTTATTTCTATACAAATGTTTGTCAAAATTTTATTTCCATAGAAAATTTTGTCAAAATTTTATTTCTATAGAAAATTTTGTAATCTACCTAAACTTTATTTCCATAGAAAATTTTGTCAAATTTTATTACTATAGAAAGTTTTGTTAAAATTTCATTTCTATAGAAAGTTTTGTCAAAAGTTTGTTTCTATAGAAATGTTTGTCAAACTTTTATTTCTATAGAAAATTTTGTAAAAAATTTATTTCTGTAGAAAATTTTGTCAACATTTTATTTCTATACAAAATTTTGTCAAAATTTTATTTCTATACAATATTTTGTCAACATTTTATTTCTATAGAAATTTTTGTCAACATTTTACTTCCATAGAAAATTTTGTCAACATTTTATTTCTATAGAAAATTTTGTCAAGTTTTTATTTCTATAGAAAATTTTGTCAAATTTTTATTTCTATAGAAAATTTTGTCAAAATTTTATTTCTATAGAAAATTTTGTCAAGGTTTCATTTCTATAGAAAATTTTGTCAAAATTTTATTTCTATAGAAAATTTTGTCAAACTAGATTATATACGTATTTAATCGGCCTTTTTTTGTTTAATATATACCCCGTATGGGCTAACTTACAATTTAGAAGACAGTGTTAAAAAGTTTTACGATACCTTGCCATCGGCAAGTGTTATCGCAACCCAAGTAATTCGATTGTGGATGACAGCCTTTAGTAGAAGTTCCTACGCAATCCATGGTGGAGGGTACATAATATTCGGCCTGGCCGAACTTACGGCCGTATATACTTGTTAATTTTCCCATTTGTATATTTTCGTATGCATTGCCACAAGGGTTGTTTTTCATTGTTATTCATTTATCATTAATCTGGTTAAATAGTTTTTTAATGGTTATTAATGAATCTGGGAAAGATTATTATTAGTTATAATACAAATTATTTGGTGTAAGTAAACGAAAATGTAGCATATCTTAAGGATGCCAAGAAAAAGAATTGGTATAAAAAATACATCTAGTTTGACCATATTAAGCATGAATAGTATGAGGACATAATAACTTTAACATACCGTGTGTAACGCATCGAAATATTGGTTCCATAATGTATAGATGTCTAATCTTGGTGAAATTCTGAGTCGATCTTTGGAAGCCCATTCATTTGGCTGTCCGGTGGTCCGTTGAAATCAGTATAATTTCCCAGCAAAAAAAAATGGAAGTTGCTTCACAAACATTTTTTTAAGAGCATCCCAGGATCCTCCATCAATTTTTCCTCTTCTGATGAAGTTCTTTTGGACCAGTCTTAGAAACTACGCTATTTGTTTTACGTGTTTAACGTGAAAATTTAAATTTTGGATTATTAAATGTCGCAAAAAAGTAAAAAATAATGAAAATAAACTTGAAAGTTTCTCCCCCGCGAGTATTTGAACTTGTTCCTATTAACTTTGTAACTTTTTATACCCTCCACCATAGGATGAGGGTATATTAACTTTGTCATTCCATTTGTAACACATCGAAATATTACTCTAAGATCTCATAAAGTATATATATTCCGAGTCGTGGTGAAATTCTGAGTCGATCTAAGCATATCCGTCCGTCTGTTGAAATCACGTTAACTTCCGAACGAAACAAGCTATCGACTTGAAACTTGACACAAGTAGTTGTTATTGATGTAGGTCGGATGGTATTGCAAATGGGCCATATCGGTTCACTTTTACGTATAGGTTCATAGTATAACTATGAACCTATATGGACCAATTTTTGTACGTTTGTTAACAGGTTGGCTGATAAGTCCCCGGTCTGACAAATAGATTGCGTCGCTAGTATTAAATGCATAACATATTATTTTTATATAGTAATTACCAGCTACAAAAATTACCGAAAGTTTCAATAAAAAGTTTGGTTCCAATATTTCTGTTAATACGGTACGTAATGTACTCTATAAAGCTGGTTACCATGGTCGCGTGGCCAGAAAACAAACCTTATATAAGCAAAGTCAATAAGAAGAAACGCCTTGACTATGCTAAAACCCATAAAAATGAGTCAATGGAGTTCTGGAATCGCATAGTCTTTACTGACGAAAGTAAATTTAATTTATATGGCAACGATGGAAGGTGCAAGGTATGTAGAAAGCCTAACCAAGAATTGAGTGAAAAAAATCTATGTCCCACATTTAAACATGGGAGTGGCTCAGTCTTGGTGTGGGGGTGTATGAGTGCTGGCGGGGTCGGGAATTTACATATTATAGATGGCGTTATGGACCATAGAAAATATATTGAAATTTTGAAAACAAATTTGACTGCCAGCGTACAAAAATGGGTCTGCCACCAAATTATATATTTACACAAGACAACGACCCTAAACATGTGGCCATCAATACTAAGCTGTGGCTCCTCTACAATGTTCCAAAATGGATGGAAACTCCTCCTCAATCTCCAGATGTACATCCTATTGAAGATCTCTGGGAACATTTAGAGAGAAAAATTAGAGAAAGGGGAATTCGTAACCGAAATGATTTGATTCAGGCTTTACAAGATGAATGGGCTAATATTACACCGGAGGTGACAAAGAATTTGGTTAATTCTATTCCTAGAAGATTAGAAGCCATAATTAAAAGTAAAGGAGGACAAACGAAATACTAAGTATAATTAAAATCTTTATTTTAAGTACTTTTTTGATATTAATCATAAGTGAGCACTCAATATTTGTAGGTGAAAAGTATGACATTTTTTGATTTGATTTTTTTTATTCAATGCTATGATTTTTTTTTTTTGCGTTTTTTAAAAGTACGAATTTAATATAGAATAAATGAACTATACTGTAAAATTTTTTATGTTAAAATATCAACTTATTTTCAATAAATATGGGCAAAATTAAAATGAAAAATGCTTTGAGCACTCATTTTTTGGAGTAACTGTATATATACTTTATTGGTTCTTAGAGCAATATTTCGATGTGTTACAAACGGAATGACAAAGTTATTAAACCCCCATCCTATGGTGGAGGGTATAAAAATATGTGGGAAATATAAACGAAAACATTAATTCCCTATTTAATAATTTAGTATATTCCCCAATTTCAATTTTAATAAAAATTTATCTAAGTATAAGGCAATTCATTTGCAGCGGTAATATTTCAAACGGGATGTGATTAGTTTCCCATATTGCTGGTCTGTGTTTAATAAGAAAGGAATTTTTCAATTATTACCAATTTGATGGTTATGGCTTAAGGTTTAGCAGAACAATTGCTTGTTCTACTGGTCATTGTTGGCAGAGTCTCAAGGGGAGTAAGATATTAAACTCACTGACTCAGTCATACAAGGCGACATTAGTGGTGACATTACAAATGGCCTAAAAGTCACGAACTAATAATCTCATTATTATTAAAGTATTTCACAAACAATTGAATGAGGATAATATAATCGAAAAAAAACTGAAAGAATTCCTAGCCTAGTGGCTGTATAACGCCATCTCTTTCCCTCTCCTATTTTTGTCGGTCTAAACAAAGGCTGGGAATAATCTCTATAGAAAAATT
Source organism: Haematobia irritans (assembly GCF_050003625.1). Lineage (NCBI taxonomy): Eukaryota > Metazoa > Arthropoda > Insecta > Diptera > Muscidae > Haematobia > Haematobia irritans. The sequence goes on along the minus strand of NC_134399.1, from coordinate 33,532,821 downwards.
CTTAACACCCACAATAGAGGCCTTATTTTCTGGCATGGTTCAAGGGATGGGGGAGGAAAAGTTAATAAGGTTTTGTGTATGGGTGCTAGTCTGAACCATTGTGGTAAGGGAGAAAAGGCAATAAAATCCCATAGCTTGAGAAGAAGAACGAACCTCAAAAGAAATACCAAGAATTTTTGCATGCTTTACCAAAGAATTCAAAGAGAAAAGTATCTCCAATGATGAAAATATGACAGATACCCAAGAATAGGCCAAAGTAATAAAATTGAGGGGTAGGGCACGCTAATGATTACTAAGCACATCTAATTCTTGCCACTGGTGTTCATGTGAAAATATGTGAATTAGTCAATTATCAAAGTCCCAAAGAATTTATTAGTTGGAAACTGCAATTATTGGATGATAGGCAAGAAACGAAAGAAAAATATGCCCTGAAACAGGCTAAATATTGAACTCTAAAGGTGGGGATTTTCCATTAAAACTCAAAATGAAACAAGTAAGGAAAGTCGGACGGGGCCGACCATAATATATCCTGCACCACTTTGTAGATCTATAATTTCGATACCATCTCAAATCCTTCAAATTTATTTAAATCTGAACCGATTTGGATAACATTTTTAAGACTTCTTGGAAAATCTCTAGACTTCAAATTTAAATTGGCTAATGCTCTAAGGAGGAGCATAAATTGGACTAAAGATATATGTGAGCTATATCTTAATCTTGACCGATTTTTACTAAATTTAGCAATTTGGCATAGTAACAATGTTAGTTCTACTTTCTGTGCAAAATTGTATGTAAATCGGAGTAAAACTGTAGCCTCTGTGCTCATATGAGTGTAAATCGGGCGAAAGATACATATGGGAGCTATATCTAAATCTGAACCGATTTCAACCAAATTTGGCACACTTTACGACACTATCAATTGCACTTCTTGTGTATACTTTAAAGCAAATTAGGATAAAATTCTGGCTTCTGGGGCCATATAAGTACACATCGGGCGAAAGATATATATGAATGAGAGCCATATCTAAATCTGAATCGATTTCTTCCAAAATCAATAGGGTTCTATTCTGACCTAAAGAACATACTAGTGCCACAATTCAAGTCGATTGAACTAAAACTTCTGATTGCAAATATGTGTTCACAGACAGACGGACATGGCTAGATCGACTCAGGAGAACGGTTGCCACACGATCCACAAATAATCTACAAAAATATGGAGAAAATTTTACTTACAATTTTACCAAAAATAAAACTTATTTTGCAAAATTTTATTTTTCATTATTTTCTCTTTCATTTGAATTTCATTTGTATAAAAAATGTTGTCAAAATTTTATTTGTATAGAAAATTTTGTCAAAATTTTATTTCTATAGAAAAGATTGTCAAAATTTTATTTTTATAGATAGTTTTGCCAAAATTTTATTTTTGTAGAGAATTTTGTCAAAATCTTATTTTTATAGAAAATTTTGTCAAACTTTTTTCTATTCATAATTTTGTCAAAATTGTTTATCCATAGAAAATTTTGTTAAAAAAATTATTTCCACAGAAAATTTTGTCAAAATTGTATTTCTATGCTAAATTGTGTCATAGTTTTATTTCTATAGAAAATTTTGTCAAAATTTTGTATTTGTAGAGAATTTTGTCAAAATTTTATTTTTATAGAGAATTTTGTCAAACTTTTTTTCTATTGATAATTTTGTCAAAATTGTATATCTATAGAAAATTTAGTCAAAATATTATTTCTATTGAAAATTTTGTCAATATTTTATTTGTATAGAAGATTTTGTCAAAATTTTATTTTTATAGAAAATTTTGTCAAAATTTTATTTCTATAGAAAAATTTTGTCAAAATTTTAGTTCTATAGAAAAATTTTGACAAAACCTTATTTCTATAGAAAAATTTGTCAACATTTTATTTCTATAGAAAATTTTGTCAAAATTTTATTTCTATAAAAAATGTTCTCAAAATTTTATTTCTATAGAAATTTTTAGTCAACATTTTATTTTTATAGAAAATTTTGTCAAAATTTTATTTCTATAGAACATTTTGTCAAAATTTTATTTCTATAGAAAATTTTGTCAAAATTTTATTTCTATAGAAAATTTAGTCAAAATTTTATTTATAAAGAAATTTTTGTTGAAAATTTTATTTCTATAGAGAATTTTGTCAAAATTTTAATTTTATAGAAAATTTTGTCAAAATGTTATTTCTATAGAAAGTTTTGTATCAATTTTATTTCTGTAGAAAATTCTGTTTAAAAAAAATTATTTGTATAGAAAATTTTGTTGAAAATTTTAATTCTCTAGAGAATTTTGTTAAAATTTTATTTCTATAGAAAATTTTATTAACATTTTATTTCAAAAGAAAAATTTGTTAACATTTTATTTCTATAGATGATTTTGTCAAAATTTTATTTTTATAGAAAATTCTGTCAAAATTTTATTTCTATAGAAATTTTTTGTCAAAATTTTATTTTTATAGAAAATTTTGTCAAAATTTTATTTCTATAGAAAATTTTGTCAAAATTTTATTTCTATAGAAAATTTTGTCAAAATATTATTTCTATACAAAATGTTGTCAAAATTTTATTTCTATAGAAAATTTTGTCAAAATTTTATTTCTATAGAAAATTTTGTTAAAATTTTATTTCTATAGAAAATTTTGTCAAAATTTTATTTTTGTAGAACATTTTGTCAAAATTTTATTTCTATAGAAAATTTTGTTAAAATTTTATTTTTGTAGATAATTTTGTCAAAATTTTATTTTTATAGAACATTTTGTCAAACTTTTTTTTTTATTGATAATTTTGTCAAAATTGTATTTCTATAAAAAATTTTGTCAAAATTTTATTTTGGTAGAGAATTTTGTCAAAATTGTATTTTTATAGAAAATTTTGTCAAACTTTTTTCTATTCATAATTTGATCAAAATTGTATGTCTATATAAAATGTTGTCAAAATTTTATTTTTATAGAAAATTTTGTCAAACTTTTTTCTATTTATAATTTTATCAAAATTGTATGTCTATAGAAAATTTTGTTAAAAATTTTTTTTCCACAGAAAATTTTGTCAAAATTTTATTTCTATGCAAAATTTTGTCATAGTTTTATTTCTACAGAAAATTTTGTCAAAATTTTATTTCTATAGAAAATTTTGTCAAAATTTTATGTCTACAGAAAAATTTGTCAAAATTTTATTTCTATAGAAAATTTTGTACAAATTTTGTTTCTATAGAAAATTTTGTCAAAATTTTATTTTTATACAAAATTTTGTCAAAATTTTATTTTGGTAGAGAATTTTGTCAAAATTGTATTTTTATAGAAAATTTTGTCAAACTTTTTTCTATTCATAATTTGATCAAAATTGTATGTCTATATAAAATGTTGTCAAAATTTTATTTTTATAGAAAATGTTGTCAAACTTTTTTCTATTCATAATTTTATCAAAATTGTATGTCTATAGAAAATTTTGTTAAAAATTTTTTTTTCCACAGAAAATTTTGTCAAAATTTTATTTCTATGCAAAATTTTGTCATAGTTTTATTTCTATAGAAAATTTTGTCAAAATTTTATTTCTATAGAAAATTTTGTCAAAATTTTATGTCTACAGAAAAATTTGTCAAAATTTTATTTCTATAGAAAATTTTGTACAAATTTTGTTTCTATAGAAAATTTTGTCAAAATTTTATTTTTATACAAAATTTTGTCAAAATTTTATTTTGGTAGAGAATTTTGTCAAAATTGTATTTTTATAGAAAATTTTGTCAAACTTTTTTCTATTCATAATTTGATCAAAATTGTATGTCTATATAAAATGTTGTCAAAATTTTATTTTTATAGAAAATGTTGTCAAACTTTTTTCTATTCATAATTTTATCAAAATTGTATGTCTATAGCAAATTTTGTTAAAATTTTTTTTTCCACAGTAAATTTTGTCAAAATTTTATTTCTATGCAAAATTTTGTCATAGTTTTATTTCTATAGAAAATTTCGTCAAAATTTTATTTCTATAGAAAATGTTGTCAACATTTTATTTCTATAGAAAATTTTGTCAAAATTTTATTTTTGTGGAGAATTTTGTCAAAGTTTTTTTATAGAGAATTTTGTCAAACTTTTTTTCTATTGATAATTTTGTCAAAATTGTATATCTATAGAAAATTTTGTCAAAATTTTATTTCTATAGAAAATTTTGTCAACATTTTATTTCTATAGAAGATTTTGTCAAAATTTTATTTTTATAGAAAATTTTGTCAAAATTTTAGTTCGATAGAAAAATTTTGTCAAAACTTTATTTCTATAGAAAAATTTGTCAACATTTCATTTCTGTAGAAAATTTTGTTTCTATAGAACCTTTTGTTAACATTTTATTTCTATATAAAATTGTGCAAACATTTTATTTCTATTACAATTTTGCTAATATTTTATTTATATAGAAAATTTTGTCAAAAATTATTTGTATAGAAAATTTTGTCAAAATTTTATTTCTATAGAAAATTTTATTAACATTTTATTTCGTAAGAAAAACTTGTTAAAATTTTATTTTTATAGAAGATTTTGTCAAAATTTTATTTTTATAGAAAATTTTGTCAAAATTTTATTTCCACAGAGAATTTTGTTAAAAAATGTATTTCTATAGAGAATTTTGTCAAAATTTTATTTCTATAGAAAATTTTGTCAAGATTTTACTTCTAGAAAAAAATGTTGTCAAAATTTTATTTCTATAGAAAATTATGTCAAAATTTCATTTCTATAGAAAATTTTGTCAAAGCTTTATTTTTATATAGAATTTTGTCAAATATTTATTTTTATAGAAAATTAAACTTTTTTCTATAGATAATTTTGTCAAAATTTTATATCTATAGAAAATTTTGCTAAAAAATTTATTTCCACAGAAAATTTGTTAACATTTTATTTCTATGCAAAATTTTGTCAAAGATTTATTTCTATAGAAAATTTTGTCAAAATTTTATTTCTGTAGAAAATGTTGTCAAAATTTTGTTCCTTTAAAAAATTTTGCCAAAATTGTATTTTTATTGAGAATGTTGGCCATTTTTTTATAGAAAATTTTGTCAAAATTTTATTTCTATAGGAAATTTTGCCAAAATTTTATTTTTATAGAGAATTTTGTCAAAATTTTATTTATATAGAAACTTTTTTCAAAATTTTATTTCTGTAGAAAATATTTACAAAATTTTGTTTCTATAGAACCTTTTGTTAACATTTTATTTCTATAGAACCTTTTGTTAACATTTTATTTCTATAAAAAATTTTGCAACAATTTTATTTCTATATAAAATTTTGCTAAAATTTTATTTCTATAGGAAATTTTGTCAAAATTTAATGTCTATATGAAAATTTATGACGTACTTCTTAGTTGGAGAGTAATGTTATGTAAAATCGACCAAAACATCAAAAATTCTACCATTCTACCAAACAGTAAAAATCTACCATTTGTTGTAGATTTCTACCAACTGTAGCAACCGTGCTCTGGTGGCGACCCTGCGCATTATTGCCAAAGACACCATGTGTCTATCTCGTCTCTAACTTATATTACCACGTAGCACAGTGTGGCGCAGGGTATAAGAAATGTATACACACTACTCCTAAATTTTGTCCATATTTGGGAGGTGTCCACTTACGAGAGGCTAATGTTAGTCGAGCGTCTCATGAAACATCCACTTTTGAGAGGTATCCGCTGTTCAGTATGTCCAAGTTTAAGAGGTTTCACTGTATATTTTTATACAAAAACCAGTAAGGAAAGTCTAAAGTCGGGCGGGGCCGACTATATTATACCCTGCACCACTTTGTAGATCTAAATTTTATATACCATATCACATCCGTCAAATGTGTTGGGGGCTATATATAAAGGTTTGTCCCAAATACATACATTTAAATATAACTCGATCTGGAAGAATTTGATTGACTTCTACAAAATCTATAGACTCAAAATTTAAGTCGGCTAATGCACTAGGGTGGAACACAATGTTAGTAAAAAACCAGTAAGGAAAGTCTAAAGTCGGGCGGGGCCGACTATATTATACCCTGCACCACTTTGTAGATCTAAATTTTATATACCATATCACATCCGTCAAATGTGTTGGGGGCTATATATAAAGGTTTGTCCCAAATACATACATTTAAATATAACTCGATCTGGAAGAATTTGATTGACTTCTACAAAATCTATAGACTCAAAATTTAAGTCGGCTAATGCACTAGGGTGGAACACAATGTTAGTAAAAAAATATGGGAAACGTTTAAATCTGAAGCAATTTTAAGGAAACTTCGAAAAAGTTTATTTATGATTTATCGCTCGATATATATGTATTAGAAGTTTAGGAAAATTAGAGTCATTTTTACAACCTTTCGACTAAGCAGTGGCGATTTTACAAGGAAAATGTTGGTATTTTGACCATTTTTGTCGAAATCAGAAAAACATATATATGGGAGCTATATCTAAATCTGAACCGATTTCAACCAAATTTGGCACGCATAGCAACAATGCTTATTCTCCTCCCTGTGCAAAATTTCAACTAAATCGGAGTTAAAAATTGGCCTCTGTGGACATATGAGTGTAAATCGGGCGAAAGCTATATATGGGAGATATATCTAAATCTGAACCGATTTCAACCAAATTTGGCACGCATAGCAACAATGCTAATTCTACTCCCTGTACAAAATTTCAAATAAAACGGAGTTAAAAATTGGCCTCTGTGGACATATGAGTGTAAATCGGGCGAAAGCTATATATGGGAGATATATATAAATCTGAACCGATTTCAACCAAATTTGGCACGCATAGCTACAATGCTAATTCTACTCCCTGTGCAAAATTTCAACTAAATCGGAGTTAAAAATTGGCCTCTGTGGTCATATGAGTGTAAATCGGGCGAAAGCTTTATATGGGAGATATATCCAAATCTGACCCGATTTCAAGCAAATTTGGCACGCATAGTTACAACGCTAATTCTACTCCCTATGCAAAATTTCAACTAAATCGGAGCAAAAAATTGGCCTCTGTGGGCAAATGAGTGTAAATCGGGCGAAAGCTATATATGGAAGCTATATCTAAATCTGAGCCGATTTTGCTGATATTTTGCAAGTTTTTCGAGACTCATAAAATATTCGGATGTACGGAATTTGAGGAAGATCGGTTGATATACACGCCAATTATGACCAGATCGGTGAAAAATATATATGGCAGCTATATCTAAATCTGAACCGATTTTTTCCAAAATCAATAGGGATCGTCTTTGAGCCGAAACAGGACCCTATACCAAATTTTAGGACAATCGGACTAAAACTGCGAGCTCTACTTTGCACACAAAAATACATCAACAGACAGACAGACAGACAGACAGACAGACAGACAGACGGACAGACAGACAGACGGACATCGCTAAATCGACTCAGAATTTAATTCTAAGCCGATCCGTATACTAAAAGGTTGGTCTATGATTACTCCTTCTTGGCGTTACATACAAATGCACAAACTTATTATACTCTGTACCACAGTAGTGGTGAAGAGTATAAATAGCCATGAAAATTGCCGATTTTCCATCATAGTACCCACCTTAAAGTGTATAGCATACTTTTAGGGGTTTGAGTTTTTAATCATGAAAAAAAAAAATAATCATTCAATAGGAACAATTTATTGGGTTCTTATTAATTGAGATTGACACAAAACTCATTATTAACTTACTGTAAACCATCATCTACTTGCCTGCTGCTATTCTTTAACTTTTCTACAAAATTTGTCCTATAGTGGCCACAAAAGTGACTACTTCCATATCACATGAATCCAATAATTTTTCAATTATATTCCCAGCAGGTGAGCGCTATTGCTTCATAGATTCACCCATTTCTCTGAGATAGGGCCAAATGCCATTGACGGCAGGGGCAGGTGAATCAAGGCAAACGACAAAAAAAACTTTTCCTTTATTTCTCCAATTCGGCTGAAAAATAACCATTTAACAGGAGTTCAACCCATCACCCAGGTTTTTACTTGCAAACCAATTTAAGTGTCAAAACCAGACTATAGTCACTTTAGCAGGCTGAACATTGAACATTTTCAAAGAAAATTCACGTTTATTTTTGGCCCATCTTTGCATTTGTTCATATGCTCTCCTCACCTACCCAATGCCACAGCATGATTGGGGCGTTGTTATCGCTATTGTTTTGGCGACTGTGTTTAATACAAGGCCGATGGTATGCAACTTTCCCACCAGGCCATATCTCTATTGTAGAGCCCAACAAACAGAGAGGTCTTATTCATTTTTCAATCACTGTCATCTCAACAGGGGATTCAATGATGAAGGAAATTTTGATAAAAGTATTTCGAAGGTATTAAAGCGACACATTAATATAGAAACCGTAAAATATTTAAGAGAAAACTTAAGAAATATTTTTGTAAAATATATAGTACGAATAAATCCGCAGTGTCGAAATTGTATGCTCTTCAGCATAATTATACCAGTAGTATATATTTTTAGAAAAGTAAAAAGCTTTGCAGGATTTCAACTCTGGACCCATCCTAGTTAGGACTTTAATTGAAGCTAGTTTTTCAGGGTTCTTGGCCATTAATGAACGACCCGCATAAGAGCTTCCTGATGAAAATTCCCGAATGTTCTCCAGCCCTGTGGTACAGATGAATTTTATTTGTAGACGAAACCCTGCGCTCCAATCATAGCCCGATCGAACCAGGATCTTATCCCCTAGGACCTTTTTGGTATAACTCACGCTCACGCACGCTCTCGAAGAGAAAATTTGTACTCACGCACACTCACGCACGAAAATCTTTTAAATGTCGTGACCCACGAAAAATATCGTGACTCACGAATAATTTTATGAGTGATTTAACTATAGAACCTGACTGAAAACGTGAGTATGGTTAAAATCGAGTGCGTTATAAAACTCTTACCACCTAGGATGTCACTAAAATTATAAATGAATTGAACTCGTAAGCATTTTATGTTCATAAGCGGTATTATTTGCGTGAGCGTGTTTTTCCGAAATTCGTTACTCACGCACACTCACGAAGATATTATTTTCGTGACTCACGCACGACATTTGGTTGGTTAATCAAGCTCACACACACTCACGCCTTTGGCGTCAGCGTGACTCACGACTCCCGCATGAGTCACGACAATTTCGTGTCATGTGCACAACTCTACACAGAGAATACAGATTGGTTGCGACAATCGAATTTATTGCCAACCTCCTTTTGGCAGTTGTAGCAACTACTAGTTGGCAGTTGTGTCACGCGTCTGATTCGGTCGACACAACTAATACCACATATGTTGTTGGTTGGGTCTGCCGACGATATTGGCTGTGACTACCTTCATCATTCGGTTGTGTTGCCCAACCTAAATAATACTCATGGCCGAATTAAAAATATTTTAAAATCAATTACTTCACAGTGAAATATTATATTTTATTTTATTTACATATAGATATAGTGGTACAAATAAATCTAAATACGTCAAATGTATGTAATTTGTCTAGAATCTCTACTTATTGCATCAAAATGTATCCACACCCAGATTCTTAGAGCAAAACAAAAAATTTTTTGCATGGTTGCCGCAACCCTCTGATTTTCTCGGACATTATGTACCTGACTTCGACAGCATCAAAAGTTGGCGTCCAGAGTACATAGTGCTGCATAGCTTAAAAATGGGTCACTATAGTAGGGAAATTAAGAAATAAAATTAGAAAGTTACGGGGTATAGGTATCACTGCTAGAGTTTATAAAACTAATTCCAAAACTTACCCACAATATCATATCACATCAAAAATGGTCCACAGCCATTACCAGTTACAAAACGGCAGGTTCAATGAAAAGTTAAAATCACAGCTAACATTGTCATTTCTATCCTACATACAATATATATGCGTTTCGTTTTAAACCAATTTGAAGTCTACAAAAATATGCCTTCCTTTAATGGTAAATAATTTGTTCAAATAAAAATGACATTTGAGAACTCATCAACCGGCATTCGGCTGAGAATACCAAATATCAGTTAAAACTACTAAATGACAGTTACGAAATTTATTTAAGGTAGGTCATATCTATCGAATTCAAACAATTTTTTTCAAAAGAGAGGCAATTAGTTGCTACAACCATTTGTTTGCAATTACAAACGAAAATCTATTGAAATTATAATCAAATGATATTAAAGACAGGCAAACGCTTATGATTGATGGGAATAGATCAGCACAACTGATATTTAATTCTGAGTGTACAATTTTCGTTAGTACAACCGATTTCCAAACAATTTGTTTTCTGTATGTAGGCAGTATCTCAAGCCCAATGTTGGTATACCAGTTCACGACGGAAACCAAAAGAAGATCAGCAAGATTGTAGATTCTATTAATAGGGTATGAAACACGGTCTCCGCAATACAGGAAATACAGGCGGCCCTGGAAAAAACAGTCTTCTAAAGTTTTTGAACAATCTGCTTGATTCAACAGAAGAAAACAAGTATATACGGCCGTAAGTTCGGCCAATCCGAATTTTATGTACCCTCCACCATGGATTGCGTAGAAACTTTTTCTAAACACTGCCATTCACATACGAATTACTTGGGCTACGGTAACGCTTGTCGATGGCAAGGTATCTTAAAACCTCCTAACACCGTCTTCTAAATTGTAAGTAAGTCCAAACGTGGTATATATTAATTTGCTTCTCTTAGAGCAACCGCAAGCCAAATTTGGGGGTCCGTTTATATGGGGACTAAACGTAAAAGTGGACCGATATGGACCAATTTTTGCATGGTTGTTAGAGACCATATACTAACACCATGTACCAAATTTCATCCGGATCGGATGAAATTTGCTTCTCTTAGAACAATCGCAAGCCAAATTTGGGGGGTCCGTTTATATGGGAGCTATACGTAAAAGTGGACCGATATGGATCAATTTTTGCACGGTTGTTAGAGACCAAATACTAACACTATGTATCAAATTTCAGCCGGATCGGATGAAATTTGCTTCTTTTAGAGCAATGGCAAGCCAAATTTGGGGGTCCGTTTATATGGAGGCTATACGTAAAAGTGAACCGATATGGCCCATTTGCAATACCGTCCGGCCTACATCAATAACAACTACTTGTGCCAAGTTTCAAGTCGATAGCTTGTTTCGTTCGGAAGTTAGCATGATTTCAACAGACGGACATGCTCAGATTGACTCAGAATTTCACCACGACCCAGAATATACAGTGAGCAGCAAAAGTCATGGTACCCCATACAAACAAAAAAATTTTTAGTAATTCATCAAAAACTACATCACACAAGTTTTAAAACTTATTTTTATTTGATGTACTCACTCCTGTACTACAACACTACAAACAAAAAATTAACTTATTTGTCAAAACAAAATTTTTAAAAAATGGAGATCTTGTTAAGTCCATATTTTAGCACAGCATAAGTCATGGTACCCCTGAAGAAAAATAAAAAAATATTGAAATTTTATGATTTTTAGAACTAAATTGTTGTACCTAATACTTGGTAGGATATCCTTTGAGTCGTAAAACTTCATTTAATCGGTCGGGCATTGAGTACACAAGCTTTTTAGTGTAGTCCGGAGATATTTTACCCCATTCCGTCAGAAGTATTTCTTTGAGTTGAGCCTTGCTGGAAATTGTATGATTTCGGATTCGTTTTTCTAAATGATCCCATAGATGCTCGATAGGATTCAAATCGGGGCTTTGTGGAGGAGTTATCAGCATATGTGGTGTATTATACGCGATCCACATCTTAACTTCAGCAGCGGTGTGCTTGGGATCATTGTCCTGTTGAAAGTAATAATTATCACGAATCTTGAGTTTTTCAGCACTTTGGTTTAGATTTTGTTTCAAGATATTCATGAAAACTGTTTTATTCATTATTTTCTCAATGAATACCAAATTTCCAACACCTGCTGCTGACATGCATCCCCACACCATTACTCCACCTCCACCATGCTTCACCGTTTTCCGAGTATTCTTTGGATTGAGCTCTTCGCACTTTTTTCGCCAAACCAAAGCGCGCCCATCCGATCCAAATATGTTATATTTTGATTCGTCGGAGAAAATTACATTTTCCCAGAAGTCATTTGTCTTGTTTTTATATTCTTTTGCGAAGTCCATACGCTTCGTCTTTTTCGCTAACATGTGGTTTCTTGCGGGCAGTGCGAGCATTGTATCCAGATCTCTTGATGCATCTACGTACTGTGCCTGCAGAAACTTCTTTTCCTAATGATTCTTTTAATTCTGTAGCGATTTTAGGAGCGCTGGTAAATGGATCATTTTTGATAATAGCTTCAATTTTCCGTTCTTCTCTATAATTGAGTTTCGGGGGACGGCCTGTTCGAGGTTTGTTTTCAATTAGATTTCCTTTTTTGTACCGATTAACAACTTTTTGGATGGTTGATTTGGTTCTGTTTATAATTTTACCTATTTCGGAATAGGATTTACCCATTTTATGGTTATTAATTATTATTTTTCGCTCTTCCACAGATAATTCTTTTCTAGACATTTTAAAAACACGTTTGTTTCAACTTGTTGCACAAAAACACGCGTTTGTAAATGCGGCAAGTACCGTTATTAGATCAAAAGAGACTTTGACAAAACCCTAAATAGTTGCCACATGTTTTGGTTAACGATTTTATCCCACGAATGATGTAAAACACCTCCTCTCCCTAGGGGTACCATGACTTATGCTGTGCAAAAATATGAACTTTACCAGATCTCGATTTATTTTTAAATTTTGTTTTGACAAATAAGTTAAATTTTTGTTTGTAGTGTAGTAGTACGGGAGTGAATACATAAAATAAAAATAAGTTTTAAAACTTTTGTGAAGTAGTTTTTGAGGAATTACTAAAGATTTTTTTGTTTGTATGGGGTACCATGACTTTTGCTGCTCACTGTATATACTTTATGGGGTCTTAGAGCAATATTTCGATGTGTTACAAACGGAATGACAAAGTTAATATACCCCCATCCTATGGTGGAGGGTATAAAAAGGCCGATTAAATACTATATAATTAAGTTTAAAGTTTCTATAGAAATAAAATGTTGACAAAATAAAATTTTGACAACATTTTCTATAGAAGTAAAATTTGGAAAAAATTTTCTATAGAAAACAAATTTGGAAAAAATTTTCTATAGAAAACAAATTTGGAAAAAATTTTCTATAGAAATAAAATGTTGACAAAATTTTCTATAGAATTAAAATTTTGACAAAATTTTCTATAGAAATAAAATTTTGACAAATTTTTCTATAGAAATAAAATTTTGACAAAATTTTCTATAAAAATAAAATTTTGACAAAATTTTCTATAGAAATAAAATTTTGACAAAATTTTCTATAGAAATAAAATTTTGACAAAATTTTCTACAGAAATAACATTTTGACAATGTTTTATATAAAAACAAGTAAGGAAAGTCTAAAGTCGGGCGGGGCCGACTATATTATACCCTGCACCACTTTGTCGATCTAAATTCTCGATACCATATCACATCCGTTAAATGTGTTGGGGGCTATATATAAAGGTTTGTCCCAAATACATACATTTAAATATCACTCGATCTGGACAGAATTTGATAGACTTCTACAAAATCTATAGACTGAAAATTTAAGTCGGCTAATGCACTAGAGTGGAACACAATGTTAGTAAAAAAATATGAGAAATATTTAAATCTGAAGCAATTTTAAGGAAACTTCGCAAAAGTTTATTTATGATTTATCGCTCGATATATATGTATTAGAAGTTTAGGAAAATTGGAGTCATTTTTACAACTTTTCGACTAAGCAGTGGCGATTTTACAAGAAAAATGTTGGTATTTTGACCATTTTTGTCGAAATCAGAAAAAAATATATATATGGGAGCTTTAGCATGCATAGCTACAATGATAATTCTACTCACTGTGCAAAATTTCAACTACATCGGAGTTAAAAATTGGCCTCTGTAGTCATATGAGTGTAAATCGGGCGAAAACTATATATGGAAGATATATCTAAATCTGAACCGATTTCAACCAAATTTGGCAAGCATAGCTACAATGCTAATTCTACTCTCTGTGGAAATTTTCAACTAAATCGGAGCAAAAAATTGGCCTCTGTGGCCATATTAGTGTAAATCGGGCGAAAGCTATATATGGGGGCTATATCTAAATCTGAACCGATTTCAGCCAAATTTGGCACGCATAGCTACAATGCTAATTCTACTCCCTGTGCAAAATTTCAACTAAATCGGAGCAAAAAATTGGCCTCTGTGGTCATATGAGTGTAAATCGGGCGAAAGCTATATATGGAAGATATATCTAAATCTGAACCGATTTCAACCAAATTTGGCAAGCATAGCTACAATGCTAATTCTACTCTCTGTGCAAAATTTCAATTAAATCGGAGCAAAAAATTGGCCACTGTGGTCATATGAGTGTAAATCGGGCGAACGATATATATGGGAGCTATATTTAAATCTGAACCGATTTCAATAAAATTTGGAACACTTGACTACACTGCTAATTGTACTCCTAGCGCAAAATTTTAAGTAAATTGGGGTAAAACTCTGGCTTCTGGGACGGTATTAGTCGATATCGGGGGAAAGATATATATGGGAGCTATATCTAAATCTGAACCGATTTCAATCAAATTTACCAAACATTGGTAGAATGTCAGATCTACTCTTTATGCAAAATTTCACGAAAATCGGTAGTAAACTTTGGCCTCTGTGGTCATATGAGTCTAAATTGGACGAAAGATATATATGGTAGCTATATCTAAATCTGAACCGATTTAGCTGATATTTTGCAAGTTTTTCGAGACTCATAAAATATTCCGATATACTGAATTTGAAGAACAGCGGTTGATAAACACGCCAATTATGACCAGATCGGGGATAAATATATATGGCAACTATATCTAAATATGAACCGATTTTTTCCAAAATCAATAGCGATCGTCTTTGTTCCCCAAAACGACCCTGTGCCAAATTTGAGGACGATCAGACTTAAACTGCGACCTGTACTTTGCGCACAAAAATACATGAACAGACAGACAGACAGACATCGCTAAATCGATTCAGAATTTAATTCTAAGACGATCGGTATACTAAACGATGGGTCTCAGACTTTTCCTTCTTGGCGTTACATACAAATGCACAAACTTATTATACCCTGTACCACAGTAGTGGTGGAGGGTATAAAAACCCAGCAAAAAAAGCATCGCCAAAAAAGTAATGAAAATGTTCTTTTTGGATCCGGAAGTGGTGCAAGATTGGCGCAGAAGCGATGAATTTAACATGGGCTTGTCATAGGACGGAAGTCCTCCATTTCAACAGCCGTTGCACTGAATTTGCATCACTTCTTTAGGTGTGATCCGAATTCAATGTTTTGGATGTAAATTAAAAAATTCTGTGATATTTTGTCAAATAAAATATTTTTAATAATTTTTAATGGATTCTAACGCTTGTCGGAAACGTTTGACCTCAAATATTTTCAAAAATGCACAATTTCTTCAGATTGAGTTTAGCATTTTTTTCCACAAAATTTAAATGATTTGTACCATTTTATGAATTCTTAATCTGTTTTTGACCTATTTGAAACAAAAAAAGTTAAAATTACCCATTAAAAGTATGAACAAATCAAGTTGTAAAAAGTTGAATTAAAAGAACTTCCTGGGTAGTTAAAATAAAGAACATCATTGGGAGTGCATCTTCTGGAAGTGCTTTTAAAGTTGTGCCTTTGGAAGAACTTCCAAATTGTTTTGCTGGGAATATGGGAAACATTTAAATCTGAAGCAATTTTAAGGAAACTTCGCAAAACTTTATTTATGATTTATCGCTCGATATATATGTATTAGAAGTTAAGGAAAATTAGAGTCATTTTTACAACTTTTCGACTAAGCAGTGGCGATTTTACAAAGAAAATGTTATTATTTTGACCATTTTTGTCGAAATCATAAAAACATATATATGGGAGCTATATCTAACTCTGAACCGATTTCAATCACATTTGGCACACATGACTATATTACTAATTGTACTCCTAGTGCAAAATTTCAACCAAATTCGGCCAAAAATCTGGCATCTGGGGTCATATAAGTCCATATCGGGCGAAAGATATATATGGGAGCTATATCTAAATCTGAATTTCAGCCGGATCGGATGAAATTTGCTTCTCTTAGAGGCTCCGCAAGCCAAATTGGGGGATCGGTTTATATGGAGGCTATATATAATTATGGACCGATGTGGACCAATTTTTGCATGGTTATTAGGGACCATATACTAACACCATGTACCAAATTTCAGCCGGATCGGATGAAATTTGGTTTTCTTAAAGGCTGCGCAAGCCAAATCTGAGGATAGGCTTATATTGGGGCTATATATAAGTATGAACCGATGCGGACAAATTTTTGCGCGGTTGTTAGAGACCATATACCAATCAAGCCAAAAATAAAGACATTTTTATTGTTCAAAGATATTTTCCCTTTCCTCGGGGGTAAATGGTATTTAGCCCACTCTATATAAATTCCAACGGGCTTTACTGCTTTCTTATTTTCCTGCGAACTTTTCTTTGATTTGTTCTTTTATATCCATAACAAATTTTTCTCACTTTAATAAATCCATCAAAACAGCTTAGTGTTCATTTTGGATACAAATGCTTTATGGCAGATTCATTTGACTTTGTTTTGCTTTCCGCAAAGCCTAAAAGTATGCCAAGAAAAATAACATAAACGATGATGTATCAAAAAGTCATTTGTTAGAAAAACATGCAAATGCAAAGAAGAAAAACAAGTTGTTGTTGTGAAACTAATTTGTTTACTAGCAACATAATATGGCTTTCTGGCGTCTCTGGTCATCATAATGTTATCTTTGCATTTCATTGTTATGGTGTTTTTTGTTTGTTTACTTAATGAACGCTGTAGCTTAGGTAAATGCAATGTATTCCTATAATCAAGAGACCGAAAGGGTTGCTTTTGCTCTACATTTGTTGTTTTTGTCAGTGAATGTCAAACAATGACATTTGTAAATGTCTAATTTTGACATAAATTAGAAATGAAGGGAGCGTTACGAAAGTATTGGCTATTTACAGAAACAAAACTCACCATCACAGGACTATGTCATTCTGTTTGTAAGGCATTGTAATATTGGTCTAAGATCCTATAAATAATATGATCCGAAGAAATTTGATCTATTGCCTCAGAAAGTTTAATTACCTTATATTAGACGTGGCTATAATTAAAGCCCTCCAGTATTCAAATATTTTAGCAAACTGTCCACCAGTAATCTAAAGCTCTATGCCCCTAAAATTCGGTTACGCCTTACACAAAATGCAGGACACTCACACAAGAGGTGTAATTGATTCCTATTCCTCCGCATCATGCCAGCTCCACCACTATACTCGTAGCATGGTGACGGGGGTATAATAAGTTTGTCATTCCGTTTGTAACACATCGAAATATCGATTTCCGACTATATAAAGTATTTAAAGGGTGGTTAAAATTTCAAGGGCCGATGTTGATTTTGAATAAAACACAAACTATTAAGGAAATTATTGTAATTTTATTTTATTATGATATATTGGTATTACTCAATTATGTATGGAACAAAATATCGGCCAAATGGGCGCCGCGACCTCGGTGGCACACCTTCATCCGATGATCCAAATTTTCGATGACGCTGAGGCATAATAGAGGTTCTATGCCGTTAATGTGCCGAATTATCTCCTCATTTAGCTCTTGAATTGTTGCTGGCTTATCGACGTACACCTTTTCTTTCAAATAACCCCAAAGAAAAAAGTCTAACGGTGTCAAATCACATGATCCTGGCGGCCAATTGACATCGCCATTACGTGAGATAACACGGCCATTGAATTTGTTGCGCAAAAGAGCCATTGTTTCGTTAGCTGTGTGGCAAGTGGCACCGTCCTGCTGAAACCACATATCGACCACATCCATATCTTCCAATTCGGGCCATAAAAAGTTCTTTATCATCTCACGATAGCGAACACCATTCACACTAACTGCCTGACCGGCCTCATTTTGGAAAAAATACGGCCCGATGATACCGCCAGCCCATAAACCGCACCAAACAGTCACTCTTTGTGGGTGCATTGGTTTTTCGACAATCACTCTTGGATTCTCATTCGCCCAAATGCGGCAATTCTGTTTATTGACGAATCCACTGAGGTGAAAATGTGCCTCATCACTGTAGACGATTTTCTTCGAAAATTGATAATCCAGTGTTGCCATTTCTTGGAACCATTTAACACGTTGTTGGATTGTGTATCTCTCCATGGTTCAAATTGAGTAAGTCTGAAATAGAGAAATGTCAAATAAAATTCGGAAAAAAACTTGGCGTTAAGGTGTGGTTCACATTCAATATCGGCCCTTACAATTTAACCACCCATTATATATATATTCTTGATCAGGAAGAAATTCTAAAACGATATAAGCATGTTCGTCTGTCCGTCTGTTGTAATCACGCTACAGCCTTCAATAATGGCGCTATCGTCCTGAAATTTAGTATTCGTCCTTTGTTTGCAGGCAGGTCAAGTTCGAAGATGGGCTATATCGGTCCAAGTTTTGATATAGTCCCCATATAAACCGACTTCCCGATTTGGGGCCTTGGGTTTATAGAAACCGTAGTTTTTATCCAATTTGCCTGAAATTGGAAATCTAGAGGTATTTTAGCACCATCAAAAAGTGTACCGAAAATGGTGCCTATCGGTCCATGTTTTGGTATAACCCCCATATGGACCGATTCCCCGATTTTGCTTCTTGGGCGTCTAGTAGAGGTGTGCACGTGAGTAATATTTTACTCACGCTCACGTACACTCACGACGGAAAAATCTTACTCACGCACACTCACGTACGATATTGTTTGGTAGGACTCACGCTCACGCACACTCACGAAAAGAAACTTTTGTATTCACACACACTCACGCACGAAAATGTCGTGACTCACGAAAAATACCGTGACTCACGAAAAATATCGTGACTCACGAAAAATGTCGTGACTCAAGAACAATTTTTTGAGTAATTTACTTTAGCGACGCGTCTGAAAACATGAGCATTATTAAAATCGAGAGCGTTATTACACTCTTAACATCCCAGGTGTCACTAAAATTGTAAATGAATTTAACTCTTAAGCGTTTTATGTTGGTGAGCAGGATTATTTTCGTGAGCGTAAATCTTTACTCACGCACACTCTCGAAGATAATATTTTCGTGACCCACGCTCACGCACGACATTTTGGTTTGTTAATCACGCTCACGCACACTCACGCCGTTGCCATGAGCGTGACTCACGAAAATTTTCGTGAGTCACGACGATTTCGTGTCACGTGCACACCTCTAGAAAGTGTATTTTCTATCCGATTTGCCTGAAATTGAAAATCTAGAGAAATTTTAAGACCACAAATTGGTGTGTCGAAAATGGGGGGTATCGGTCCATGTTTTGGTATAGCCCCCATAGAGACCGATCTCCCGATTTTACTTCTTGGGCTTCTACAATCCGTAGTTTTTACCCCATTTGCCTGAAATTGGAAATCTAGAGGTATTCTAGGACTATAAAGAGGTGTGCCGAAAATGGTGAGTATCGATTCATGTTTTGATATAGCCCCCATATAAACCGATCTCCCGATTTTATTTCTTGGGCTTCTAGAATCCGTAGTTTTTATCCAATTTGCCTGAAATTGGAAATCTAGAGATATTCTAGGAAAATGAAGAGATGTGCCGAAAACGGTGATTATCGGACCATCTTTTGATATACCCCCATATAAACCGATCTCCCGATTTTACTTCGTGGGCTTCTAGAATCCGTAGTTTTTATCCAATTTGCCTGAAATTGGAAATGTAGAGGTATTCTAGGAAAATAATGAGATAAGCCAAAAATGGAGATTATCGGTACACGTTTTGATATAGCCTCCATATAGACCGACCTCCCGATTTCGAAAGAGGTGTGCCGAATATATTGTATATCGGTACAGTTTTTGATATAACCCCCTTATAAACCGACCCACCGAATTGGGGTGTATGCTATGTTCCCACCGACTCGTTTTCCTCATTCGTTTTTCCAAAAAATTTCACCGTTCCCACCGGGTTGAGATGTTTTAGTTTGTATGTTATTCGGGGTATATTTCAAATTAGGTGGGTTCACATTTTAAAATTGACGTATTTTGGAGGAAAACTTGTGTTTTGGACTTTGGAGGTTTCTCTCTTCATTTCGATCACACAAAAACCTTCAAAATCTCAATCCATTCGAATTTTTCGTCTTGGCGCAAGATAAATGTCCCATATTCTCGAGAAAAAGTCCTGGGACATTTTGGAGAGTAAGTTTTACACTAAACAAGTATAAACGGCCGTAAGTTCGGCCAGGCCGAATCTTATGTACCCTCCACCATGGACTGCGTCAATCGAATTACTTGGGTTGTGGTATCTTAATTCGTTTTCTAAATTGTGTGTTAGTCCATACGTGGTATACATTAGACAAAAAAAGTATGTGTAGGTAAGTCTACAAATAATTGCGAATCGATATGGACTTTTGCATGGTACGTAGGGAGTCAGAATTGCAATATGGGGGTCGCTTATATGGGGGCTATATACAATTATTGATATGGACCAATTTTTGTGTGATTGGGGATCGATTAATCTGAGTGCTATATATAACTATAGACCGATATGGACCTCGGTAGGCATGGTTGTTAACGGCCATATACTAGCACAATGTACCAAATTTCAACTAACTCGGATGAAATTTGCTCCTCCAAGAGGCTCCAAAACCAAATCTCGGGATCGGTTTATATGGGGGCTATATATGATTATGGACTGATATGGACCACTTTTGGCATGGTTGTTAAATATCATATACAACCACCACGTACAAAATTTCAACCAGATCGGATGAATTTTGCTAATCCAAAAGGCACCGGAGGTCAAATCTGGGGATCGGTTTATATGGGTGCTATATATAATTATGGACTGATATGAACCAATTCCTGCATGGTTGTTGGATACCATATACTAACATCACGTACCAAATTTCAACCGAATCGGATGAAGTTTGGTCTTCCAAGGGGCTGCGGAGGTCAAATCTGGGGATCGGTTTATATGGGGGCTATATATAATTATGGACCGATTTCGACCAATTTTTGCATGGGAGTTTGAGGCCATATATTAACACCACGTACCAAATTTCACCTGAATCAGATGAATTTTGGTCTTCCAAGAGGCTCCGGAGGTCAAATCTGGTGATCGGTTTATATGGGGGCTATATATAATTATGGACCGATGTGGACCAATTTTTGCATGGTTGTTAGAGACCATATACTTACACCATGTACCAAATTTCAGCCGGATCGGATGAAATTTGCTTCTCTTAGAGGCCTCGCAAGCCAAATCGGGGGATCGGTATATATGGGGGCTATATATAATGTGGACCAATTTTTGCATGGTTGTTGGAGACCATATAGTAACAGCATGTACCAAATTGATTAGACATAACTAAGTTTTTTCACTTGTTTAAGAAAATTTTGTAGTTTGAAGGAAAAACTTGGAGTTAAAATTGCAAAAATGTCTTTAGTGACATACGAAGTTCATGATGGACGCAATTTTGGTAAAATTTACAAATTTAAAGAAATTCTGAACTATTTTGTGGAAGACACGAATTTAGTTAATCTTTATGCTTCATTTGAGTATATTTTTTTCCTCGGTTTTAGTTAATTTAACTAACGTACACAAAAAATTATTAGAGTAAAGTAAACTCTCTCCAAACATAATAATTCCATGAACTAAAATAAAGTTAAATTGGCTTTAGTGAAATAGAGAGTTCACTTTTTTTTGAGTGTATGGTGGAGGGTATAAAAATACCAAAGTGTCGAACATCCCAAGAGGAAACTTCGCCGGGAATGGGCCAAAATACTGCAGTGCCACTTTCTCACTACATGATATGGCCTTTCGGCTATTAGGTCATAATTGTATTTGTATTTATTTATGTCTTTGTTAAACCAACACAACAAGATTTACTCTTATATGTGAGAGTGTTGGCTTCATTGGTGGGAAACACAGTTTTTGTACATTATTGACTTATATCTACTACATTATAGTTACAATAGAATTTATTTTCAGAACAATACATTTATGATTAATTTAATTGAAAATGTTTAAATATTTCTGTTTTAAAAGTCGTGTTGTTGCTTATGCGTTGTATTTCAAATGGCAGATTGTTCCAGAGACGTATCGTTGTTACAAAGAATTGCCTTTCAGGGTTAAGACAATTTATTCTGTGAGAAATTAGTTTCATACCCCTATTTGAGCGGGCAAATTTCAGGCGACTAAATAAATAATCAGGTTTCCTTGTTTGTATTATGTTGTGGAGTAGAATTAAATTTTTGATATTTAAGTAGTTTTTAAACGAAGCATTACAAATTTGATATGCAAATTGGGAAATGCTCTCATTTCGTTTTTTATTAAAGACATATCTAGCGATGTCATTATAGACTATTTTGAGTCTCTGACTATCTTGGGAATCACAGTTTCCAAAAACTTCGTTGATATATAGAAGTGCTGGTATTAGATAAGATTTTGCTAATAGCATACGTATGTCGAATGGCGTGGATTGCCGTACTGACCATAGATTTCTCAACATTCCGTATATATTGCCTATGGTTTTGTTAATATGATTGTGCCATGTCAGGGTTGAATTGAATGTTACACCTAAATTAGTAGCAGAGTCAACAGAAGGTATATTGCAGTCATTGAGTAGCACGCTTGTATTTCTCAGATCTGATATTTTGCGCTTATATATGGGAATAAGTTTTGATTTTGCTGGATTTATGCAGAGTCCGTTATTCTTGGCCCAGTTGTTCACAAGATTTAAATCGTAGTTTATGTCAGATATGCATTGATGAACATGACTAAGTTTTGCACCAGTATAAAGTTGCACATCATCTGCATTCATTTGTATTTTACAGTTTTTTAGTACATCAGGTAGATCATTTATGTATATTGAAAACAATAAGGGTCCCAGAATAGATCCTAGTGGAACACCTTTAGAAATTTCTAGAAAATCGGAGCATGAGTTGTCAATAGTTACAGCTTGCATTCTTTGGGAGATATAGGACAAAATTCTGTATAGTTTAGAGGCTGAATCTGAAAAGTTGAAGAGCTTACGAAGTTTCAGTAATAAGATTTTATGGTCGACGGTATCAAAAGCTTTACTATGATCGAGAAGAACTAAAAATGACACCATTTTTTTGTCCATATTTTGGCGAATATCTTCAGTTACACGCAAAGAAAAAAAACGTTTGGAAAACGTGTACCGAAAACGTTTTTCTTTTGTTAGAGTTTTTTGAATTGCTTCGAAAATTTTAAACTTTTATCACCAAAAAAATTCGTTTGTTACAAAATTTTTATTTTTTCAATAAAAAAAGTTATTTTTGAAATAACAACACAGTCCATTTCGTTTATATCAAACACTGTTCTTTTCTGACTTTAGGTCTTTAATAAGACACATTTTACAGTTCAAAATTTAATATAGTACAATGTAATGTTGAACATTTTTTCGGAATCTTCCGAATATATCTGGAATATATGTAAAAAAAAAACAAAAGCAAAAAAAAAAACTTTGGCCGAAGCATGGATCGAACCCACGACCCTTGGCATGAGAGTCGGACGTAGCTACCACTGCTCCACGATGCCAAACTAAATGTTTTTTTCCGGTAAATAAACTTTGTTTATTCGGTTCGTGGGCGCCGCAAGCTATGCTATATAAATATAACTTATATGGATATTTATCTATTGATGACCATAACAGGTACATAGCTCAGTGGTTAGTGTGTTGGCTTACAATGTGCATGGTCCGCGGTTCGATTCTCCGTCCAGGCGAAAGGTAAAAAAATTTTAAAAATTTATAAAATCGTATAATTTCTTCTACATTGTTGGTATTACAGGAAAAGGTGTTAAGAACTAAAAATCCTCGTGGATGTGAGAAAGATGTGAGGGACAATGCAATTAGCAAGAAAATAATGTTTTTTTTTTGAGCTAGTCTTTATGAAATTGTTTTTACATCCTGGAAAAGAATAAACGTTTATCACAAAAAGTATATACTTTTCTTCCAAATACACTTCCTTACAGCGAAAAGCAAATGAGAAACGAACTTTGTTTGTCTAAAATTTCGTTTGGGAGGAAAGAATTATTTTTTTGCGTGTATATCTATTAGTGCTGTTGTGCAACTTCTCTTCTTCCTGAACCCAGATTGTCTGTCAGACATTAAGTGATTTTCTTCTAAGTATGTAGAGATTTGAATTGACATGATTCGTTCTATAGCTTTCGATAGCAGTGACAATATGGCGATAGGCCTGAAGTCTCCATTACTTTTAGGAACTGGGAGAACCTTTGCAATTTTCCATTCGGTAGGAAATTGTGACTTTGTTAGAACAGTATTAAATACATGGGTTATATAGGGCAATATTTTGGGTAATATCAATTCGTGCAAAAGGTGGCCAATTCAAATAAATCTAAACTGATTCTAAAATGTTATATTATTTCCGACATTTTTTGTAGAACAATAAAATTAACAAAAAATAAAAAAAAATATATATATATAGCGATTTGGATGCTGAAACAGGTTGCTAAGATTTTATCCCAGACTGGTTCATGAAGACCTGTCTATGGGTTAGTCATACTAAATTGTCCCTGGACGAGTCCTTAGAAATGCATACAAGTCCTATCCTAAAGTGTAAATTTACGCCATTAATGATAAACCATCCCAGAAAAATGCGTAGCCAAAAAAGTAATGAAAATTTTCAAAAAAATCGGTGAACCAGTCATCCAAACTGAATTCGACCTTGTTTTTCTTGCGTGTACTTTTCCATGTGTGTACTTTCTCTGCGTGTACATAATTTCTTCGTGAGCAAAATAGGCGTAACCACATTACCATTGTCCTTTGTCCCCAAAATTTCCTTGCATTGAATTGTTTTTCATTGTCGTAAATATAAAACGCCTTTCCAAATCTTACCGCCTCCCATCAAGTGAAGAAGATATACAACAAATGACAAGAATAGTGACATTTCTCCAAAAACACAAAACCAAAGATGCGAAACCGAAAATCTCTTAAAATTAAATGAAATGAAAAGCATGGCGGTATTTCCTAACTAATACAAACATCCAAGCAACAATCTGACGAACAAACTAATCTGTAAAATTAATTTTCTCTTAAAAACAGCCGCAAACGCATAAAGTCCTGAAAATAGCAAATAAAGAATTTCAATGTATTTTAAAACTCTGAGCCACTTGACGTAATTCCAATGCCCCAGGGAGCTTTTCTCTGGCTACTTTTTCGTCCCCCCGTTGTTGAGAAGAATGAACTTTTGCCTATACTTTGGCATTGTTAATGTTTTAAGGGTTTTCTGTTTTCGTTTTTGGGCGAAATACTGCTGGTGAAGAGGTTCTATGGTGGATGGTTTTGGTTTGAAAGCTAAGCGCAAAAGGAGGAGGAGGAGCAGTTTATGAACAATTTACAATTATTTTTTCCAACCAAATCAAACAATTATGCCCTTTAGAAAGCTTCGTTGTTTTGTTGTACTTGCAATAATGTATAGAGTACTAGGGTGGATCGAAAAAAACCTAATTCCAAATGCAGTTTTTGAGAAATTTCACTTCTCAGATAACTATTACATAGAGTCTCAACAACATTGAAATTTAGAAAAATTAGAATTTCGATCTTTCCAAACGTCGACTATGAACGGTTTTGAAACAGTCGACCTTCTGTTACTATTGAAAAGTTGAAAGTCTATTTCTGCGACTGCTAACTTCAGGACCCTGTGGAAGGGTTTCGACCACGGTTGCCACTCGAGCCATAAATTATCTACCAAAATTTGAAGAAATATTTAACAAATAACTACCAAACAAAAATATCGAATTTTTTCATAATTTTATTTGTATAGAAAACTTTGTCAAAATTTTATTTCTATAGAAAATTTTGTCAACATTTTATTTCTATAGAAAATTTTGTCAACATTTCATTTCTATAGAGAATATTGTCAAAATTTTATTTGTATAGAAAATGTTGTCAAAATTATTTTCTATAGAGGATTTTGTCAACATTTTATTTCTATAGAAAATTTTGTCAACATTTTATTTCTATAGAAAATTTTGTCAAAATTTTATTTCTATAGAAAATTTTGTCAAAATTTTATTTCTATAGAAAATTTTGTCAACATTTTATTTCTATAGAAAATTTTGTCAACATTTCATATCTATAGAGAATATTGTTAAAATTTTTTTGTATAGAAAATGTTGTCAAATTTTTTTTTTCTATAGAGAATTTTGTCAAAATTTTATTTCTTTAGAAAATTTTATTTCTATAGAGAATCTTGTTAAAATTTTATTTCTTTACAAAATTTTTATCAAAACTTTATTTCTATAGAAAATATTCTCAAAATTTTAGTTCTATAGAGAATTTTGTCAAAATTTTATTTGTGTAGAAAATTTTGTCAATATTTTATTTCTATAGAAAATTGTGTCAAAATTTTATTTCTATAGAGAATTTTGTCAACATTTTATTTCTATAGAAAATTTTGTCAACATTTCATTTCTATAGAGAATATTGTTAAAATTTTATTTGTATAGAAAATGTTGTCAAAAATTTTTTTTTTATATAGAATTTTGTCAAAATTTTATTTCTTTAGAAAATTTTATTTCAATAGAAAATTTTGTCAAAATTTTATTTCTATAGAAAATTTTGTCAAAATTTTATTTCTATAGAGAATCTTGTTAAAATTTTATTTCTTTACAAAATTTTTATCAAAACTTTATTTCTATAGAAAATTTTGTCAAAATTTTATTTCTATAGAAAATTTTGTCAAAATTTTATTTCTATAGAAAATTTTGTCAACATTTTATTTCTATCGAAAATTTTGTCAACATTTCATTTCTATAGAGAATATTGTCAAAATTTTATTTGTATAGAAAATGTTGTCAAAATTTTTTTCTATAGAGAATTTTGTCAAAATTTTATTTCTATGGAAAATTTTGTCAAAATTTTATTTCAATAGAAAATTTTGTCAAAATTTTATTTCTATCGAAAATTTTGTCAACATTTTATTTCTATAGAAAATTTTATCAACATTTCATTTCTATAGAGAATATTGTCAAAATTTTATTTGCATAGATAATGTTGTCAAAATTTTGTTTCTATAGAGAATTTTGTCAAAATTTTATTTCTTTAAAAAATTTTATTTCAATAGAAAATTTTGTCAAAATTTTATTTCTATAGAAAATTTTGTCAAAATTTTATTTCTATAGAAAGTTTTGTCAACATTTTATTTCTATAGAAAATTTTGTCAACATTTCATTTCTATAGAGAATATTGTCAAAATTTTATTTGTATAGAAAATGTTGTCAAAATTTTTTTCTATAGAGAATTTTGTCAAAATTTTATTTCTATAGAAAATTTTGTCAAAATTTTATTTCAATAGAAAATTTTGTCAAAATTTTATTTCTATAGAAAATTTTGTCAACATTTTATTTCTATAGAAAATTTTGTCAACATTTCATTTCTATAGAGAATATTGTCATAATTTTAGTTGTATAGAAAACTTTGTCAAAATTTTATTTCTATAGAAAATTTTGTCAACATTTCATTTCTATAGAGAATATTGTCAAAATTTTATTTGTATAGAAAATGTTGTCAAAATTTTTTTCTATAGAGAATTTTGTCAAAATTTTATTTCTATAGAAAATTTTGTCAAAATTTTATTTCTATAGAAAATTTTGTCAAAATTTTATTTCTATAGAAAATTTTGTCAAAATTTTATTTCTATAGAAAAATTTGTCAACATTTTATTTCTATAGAAAATTTTGTCAACATTTCATTTCTATAGAGAATATTGTCAAAATTTTATTTGTATAGAAAATGTTGTCAACATTTTTTTTCCATAGAGAATTTTGTCAAAATTTTATTTCTATAGAAAATTTTGTCAAAATTTTATTTCTATAGAAAATTTTGTCAACATTTTATTTCTATAGAAAATTTTGTCAACATTTCAGTTCTATAGAGAATATTGTCAAAATTTTATTTGTATAGAAAATGTTGTCAAAATTTTTTTTTCTATAGAGAATTTTGTCAAAATTTTATTTCTTTAGAAAATTTTATTTCACTAGAAAATTTTGTCAAAATTTTATTTCTATAGAAAATTTTGTTAAAATTTTATTTCTATAGAGAATCTTATTAAAATTTTATTTCTTTAGAAAATTTTTATTAAAACTTTATTTCTATAGAAAATGTTCTCAAAATTTTAGTTCTATAGAGAATTTTGTCAAAATTTTATTTGTGTAGAAAATTTTGTCAATATTTTATTTCTATCGAAAATTGTGTCAAAATTTTATTTCTATAGAGAATTTTGTCAAAATGTTATTTCTATAGAAAATTTTGTCAAAATTTTATTTCTATAGAAAATTTTGTCAACATTGCATTTCTATAGAAAAGTTTGTCAACATTTTATTTCTATAGAAAATTTTGTCAATATTTTATTTCTATAGAAATTTTTTTCAAAATTTTAGTTGTATAGAAAATTTTGTCAATATTTTATATCTATAGAAAATTTTGTTAATATTTTATTTCTATAAAAAATTTTGTCAAAATTTTATTTCTATAGGAAATTTTTAAAACAAAATTTTCTATAGAGAATGCTGTTAAAATTTTATTTCTTTAGAAAGTCTTGTCTAAATTTTATTTCTATTGAGAATTTTGTCAAAATTTTATTTGTATTTTCTATATTTTTTTTCTATAGAAAATTTTATAAAAATTTTATTTCTATAGGAAATTTTGTAAATATTTTTTTTTTATTTTTTAAAGGGAAGGTTAGGTTAGGTTAGGTTATGTGGCAGCCCGATGTATCAGGCTCACTTAGACTATTCAGTCCGTTGTGATACCACATTGGTGAACTTCTCTCTTATCACTGTGTGCCGCCCGATTTTATGTTAAGCTCAATGACAAGGGACCTCCTTTTTTATAGCCGAGTCCGAACGGCGTTCCACATTGCAGTGAAACCACTTAGAGAAGCTTTGAAACCCTCAGAAAAGTCACCAGCATTACTGAGGTGGGATAATCCACCGCTGAAAAACTTTTTGGTGTTCGGTCGAAGCAGGAATCGAACCCACGACCTTGTGTATGCAAGGCGGGCATGCTAACCATTGCACCACGGTGGCTCCCTCTCTAGAGAATCTTGTTAAAATTTTATTTCTATAGAAAATTTTTTCAAAATTTTATTTCTATAGAAAATTTTCTCAAAATTGTATTTCTATAGAGAATTTTGTCAACATTTTATTTCTATAGGAAATTTTGTCAACATTTCATTTCTATAGAGAATTTGTTCAAAGTTTTATTTCTATAGAAAATCTTTTTAATACTTTACTTCTATAGAAAATTTAAAGAAAATTGTGTCAAATGTTTATTTCTATGGAGAATTTTGTCAAAATTTTATTTCTATAGGAAATTTTGTAAAATTTCTTTTTCTATAGAGAATTTTGTTAAAAGTTTATTTCTTTGGAAAATTTTCTCAAAATATTATTTCTATAGGAAATTTTCTCATTTTGTTATTTCTATAGAAAATTTTGTCAAAATTTCATTTCTATGGAGAATTTTGTGAAAGTTTTATTTCTATAGAAATTTTTTTAACACTTTACTTCTATAAAAAATTTTGTTTTGTATAGAGAATTTTGTCAATATTTTATTTTTATAGAAAATTTTGTCAAATTTTTATTTCTATAGAAAATCTTTTTAATACTTTAATTCTATAGAAAATTTAAAGAAAATTGTGTCAAATGTTTATTTCTATGGAGAATTTTGTCAAAATTTTATTTCTATAGGAAATTTTGTAAAATTTCTTTTTCTATAGAGAATCTTGTTAAAAGTTTATTTCTTTAGAAAATTTTCTCAAAATATTATTTCTATAGGAAATTTTCTCATTTTGTTATTTCTATAGAAAATTTTGTCAAAATTTCATTTCTATAGAGAATTCTGTCAAAGTTTTATTTCTATAGAAATTTTTTTAACACTTTACTTCTATAAAAAATTTTGTTTTGTATAGAGAATTTTGTCAATATTTTATTTTTATAGAAAATTTTGTCAAATTTTTATTTCTATGGAAAATTTTGTCAAAATTTTATTTCTATAGAAAATTTTTTCAAAATTTTATTTGTACAAAAAATTTTGTCAAAATTTTATTTGTACAAAAAAAATTGTCAAATTTTTATTTCTATAGAAAATTTTGTCTAAATTTTATTTCTATAGAAAATTTCGTCAAAATTTTATTTCTATAAAAATTTTGTAAAAATTTTATTTTTCTAGGAAATTTTGTAAAAATTTTATTTCTATAGAGAAATTTGTTAAAATTTTATTTCTTTAGAATTTTTTTTTTTTAATTTTATTTCTATAGAAAATTTTGTCTATATTTTATTTCTATAGAAAATTTTGTAAAAATTTTATTTCCATAGGAAAATTTTGTAAAATTTCTTTTTCTATAGAGAATCTTGTTAAAAGTTTATTTCTTTAGAAAATTTTCTCAAAAATTTATTTCTATAGAAAATTTTGTCTATATTTTATTTCTATAGAAAATTTTGTCAACATTTTATTTGTATAGAAAATTTCGTCAAAATTTTATTTCTATAGAAAATTTTGTCCAAATTTTATTTCTATAAAAAATTTTGTCACAATTTTATTTCTATAGAAAATTTTTTAAAAATTTTATTTCTATAGAAAATGTTGTCAAAATTATATTAGTATAGAAAATTTTCTCATAATTTTATTTCTAAAAAAGAATTGTAAAAATGTTATTTCTATTTTTGTTTAAATTTTATTTCTATAGAAAATTGTTGGTAGAATTCTCACACAGAGAAGGAATATGATCACTTCAAACATGTTTCAAGAGAAAAATGTATTTTAGAACGGAGAACATGTAACATGTTTGTCGTAACTATGTTATTTTCTCGGAAATTGTGTATCTGATTCCGACAATCATGTATATGTTAGGCGCGAAAACAACATTTTTGCGACAAAAAGGTTCCATGTTCTCCGTCCAAAAATAACATTTTGCTCTTGAAACATGTTTGAGATGATCATATTCCTTCTCTGCGTGCTACCAACTGTGGCAACCGTGTTTTCGACTGAAGTTATCAATCTGGGGGCTAATCACGGCATTCGATATCGAGTTCATAGTCGTATCGAAAAATTGTCGATACGATTAAAAGTTGGATCTCGGCATTCGATCGAAATTTGATGCAATTTTTCTAACATTGCCAACAGCAAAAAAACGAAGAAGAACAAAATGAAATGACGAAATTAGCCCTCTAATGCCCCAATTTTTTGCCTGCTGATTACATTTTCAATGTTAACGACACAAAAGCAAGAAAACTAAACAAGAAAAATTTATACGGTAAAATTCAGTATATGTTGCAAAACCTTCCTAACAGTTTGTTTTCTTTTTATTTTATCCATGTTTTCTTTTTGTTATCTTAAGGTGGGTTTTACTAAAAGCTTCCTTATTAAATGAAGCCCGCCTAAAGGCGGGATTGGGCATTAGAGGGTTAAGGTAGCGGCAATAAATAGAATGTAGAAAAAAACATATGGCATATCTTCATTCCTAATTGGAGCATGAGATGAATATAAACTAATTCGGCGACAAATAAAGAATAAGAGTGCACGTTGTTCTTGGTGTATGTACGTGGGTTTGAAATGGTGTGCACTGTTAGAAAGTCACCTTTTAACAGGCTCAATGGACGATATCGGCTGACGAAGGAGGCTTTCAAATGGAATATAATTTTGGCGACATATCAACGTTAATTCTATCGATATAACAATTGTCCGCCGTCTTAAAATTTTTTGTTAATATTCACTATTCTTACAATGATGTTCCAGACGCGTTATGTTGTCATGGAATGGTACGGTAGTTGGGTGATCTCAATCTCTTGGATATTGCTCTTGCCTGTGCACTTTTTGTATGGTTCTTTGCCAAACTAGGATGCTTGCTCCTGAACTCGACTTTGACCAATTTTTGTTTAACTTTTATTGAAGTTGCATTAGTCCTAAATATTCAAAATATGTTAATTATATGTAAATTTACTACAAATTAGAAACAAAATCGAGCTAAAACTAACATATCTCCTATATGGCGAAAATGGTGTAAAAAATATGGGAAAAATGTTTTACGATAGCAAATTACCAATCGAGAAAATTTTCGATCAATACAACTCGATATCGACTCCCGTGCTCCGAAAAATTTAGATTGCGGTCAAAAGTTCTCGATACCGAATGCCGTGATTAGCCCCATGGTCATTGACCAAGAGTTCGACCCTATTAGTCTTCCAACGAAGAGACGTATTTTATCCGCTCTAAGGCAAGCAAACTGTCTAAGGTATAGGAACAGAGGCACTCTATCACATTTTCTCTGGAATGTTTCTATAAAAACCTTCTGGTTTCTCTAAAAAAAAAAGAAAGTATAAAAGTGATGGCATATGCTGATAATGTGGCATTACAACCCAGGAAAAATGTCCATCTACAATAAAAGATATTATAAGGAGGGCACACCGGATGACTGAGAAACAAGCGAAGCAGAATGGTCTATCCTGGCCACGGTTGCCATTTTGGTCCGATCGGACCAAAATTGGTCCAAAAAATTATTAAATTTTAAATTTGGTCCGATGGTCGGACCAAATGGAATTTGGTTGATTTTGGCCCATTTTCGTCAAATCGGTAATATTTCAAAATTTTTAAAATTTTGACAAAATTTTCTGTAGAAATAAAATTTTGACAAAATTTTCTAAAGAAATAAAATTTTGGCAAAATTTTCTATAGAAATGGAATTTTGGCAAAATTTTCTATAGAAATGAAATTTTGACAAAATTTCCTAAGGAAATGAAATTTTATATAGAAATAAAATCTGGACAAAATTTTATATAAACATAAAATGTTGACAAGATTTTCTATAGAAATAAAATGTTGACAAGATTTTCTATAGAAATAAAATTTTGACAAATAGAAATAAAATTTTTGAATAGAAATAAAAATTTGACAAAAAATTTTAATTTTTAAATTATATTAATGTAATTTGGAAAATTGGTCCGCTGGTACGAATTTTGGTCCAATTTTGGAAAAATGTTGGTCCAAAATAAAAATTCTTTGTGGCAACGCTAAATCCGTCAAAGATAGAACTAGTTATGTACTGCAAAGAACACAAAATTCCCACGGCTAAGCCCATCTCCTTAGGCTGAATTCTAGGGTTAATATTGAAGGCAGGTAGCATTGTACTCGTGCCAAAAACGTTGGAAAGAATGGGGCCTAAAATTATGTATTGGCTGTACACGGCAGTGATTAGATCCATAATGCTATATGGTGTTGTGATCTTGTGGTCTGGTGGCAGACACTTCAGTGCCTTTTAGATAAAGTTCAGCGAATGACGCGTTTGAGTATTTAAAACGCATAGTGTAAGACAGGAGCAGATTTCCTTAATGTCATATTGCATATATTTCCTTCAGGCATATAGGCCAAACAATCAGCTTCAATAACGGCTGTACGGTTGCGCGAGCTATCGCTGTTGTCGAAAAAAAGCACGGGCACAATGCTGTTCCAAAAAAATGTCAGATGTGCCAAACGCAGTCGATTACACTCTGGCGAAGACAAGAGGTGGAACTTAAAATAGCGAAAAGATCGCCTAATCACTGTAGTGTTTTTCAAATATTAGCAATAAAGAGGTGGTAAATTGGCTGAGAAGTAATGTTCCAACAAATTTGGCATTAATATATACTCAGACAGTCAACCTGAGTATAGAATAATGCCAACCTTCGACTCTGTGTTCCTCATGTCGAAAACGACCATTGAGTGCCACAAATATCTCAAAGAGATGGCTAAGCAGTACAATATTCACCTAATATGAGTGCCTGGCCACAGGAATATACCATGGAACTGAATAACGGATGAGTTATCGAAGCTAGAAAGATATTCTACAGGAACTACAATCTGTTGGTATGCCTCACACAGTATGAGCTTATAGGTAGGCTCATATTGTGCGAGAAGTCTGTTTTGATGGCAAAAGGTCCGCTTTAGATTTCTGGCGGACCTGGAAAATGTTTACTTCAAACGTTTTTAGAACAAGCCTTACCTATTACTCGGGTTAAGATCCTAAGAGCTGACAGATTCTAGTTGAAGTTATATCATATTCAGACAATATGAAATTATATATGAATAATTTAACCATAAATTCTGTAATAATTCTAATGTTTTTCTCTGTAGTCCCAATTAGAGGTGTGCACGTGACACGAAATTGTCGTGACTCACGAAAATTTTCGTGACTCACGCGTGAGTCGTGAGTCACGCTCATGGCAACGGCGTGAGTGTGCGTGAGCCACGAAAATATTATCTTCGTGAGTGTGCGTGAGTAAAGATTTACGCTCACGAAAATAATCCCGCTCACCGACATAAAACGCTTAAGACTTAAATTCATTTACAATTTTAGTGACACCTGGGATGTTAA